>NC_057807.1:17220855-17232685 GCF_018294505.1 Triticum aestivum | reverse complement strand
GTGATTGCGGTTTGTCCCATGCGCTGGTGGTTTTTTCGCGCTGGGGGCGATCCAGTGCACAGCCGCGCCCCCAGGTTTCGGCCCCAAGACGCGCATAAATTCAAACTTGTCATTTCCCGCTGCCAAAAGAAGTCACAAGTTCGGCGATCAATGGCGCTCTGCCACAAAGTTCGGCGATCGCCATACCACAGTTCAGCGATCAAACATATTCGAAAGTTCGGCGTTCAAAAGGAAGGACGTGTAGACAATGCATCAAACGACGTCCTCCTCCGGCATGGGACTGGCCGGCGTAGGCGCGCTTGGCGTCGACATAGCTTCTATGTTGGGAGTCGTCCTGACAACATTGTTGGAATAAGCCACGGCATGTGTGGTCGGGTTCGTCGGGCGCGACGAATGCGCGCGGGACGCACTGGTGCAGTCAGGCTCGTCGGGCGCGTCGGATGCGCGCGGGACGTGCAGGGCGCAACGGAAGCGTGGCATGTGTGTGTTTATGTTTCCATCGGACGCCGGTGCGTTCCGCGTCCGTGTTCCGGTTGGTGTCGCGTGCGTGGGTGTGTGTGTAACGTTGGTGGTGCGTGAGCCAAGGCTAGGCTGTTGGCGATAGCTGTGAAGAGCCTGGGCGTTCCGTTGTGGGGAATCAGCGTCGTGCGTGTATGGGCACGTCAAGTGCGCTGACGGGCCAAGCGGATCGTTCGTGGGAGCAGCGTCGTGCGCGTATGGGCGCTGGTTGTTAGCCATGGTATAAAAGCCCCTGATCGTTGTAACCGCATAAGCTGAGCCAACGGGTTGGAACAAAGAAATAGTAAGCCGTACGTGCGGCTGGGTTCTTTGTGTACTTGTGTTTAGCTCCTTCTTTTACCTCCATCTAAAGTGAGAGAGAGCGGCAACAATATTTGGTATACAGAGCTTCGGTTCGGGCAATCACCGGCGACTATGGCGCTCGTCCCACACGGCATTGGCGCAGGCGGATCGGTGACGATGGTGATGCCGATGTTGACCGCGGACAACTACACGGTTTGGGCCATCAAGGCGCAGGCGATCCTCGACGTCCACACCGTATGGGAGGCGGTGGCGCGGGCGACGCGGCGGTGAACCCGCGGAAGAACAAGATGGCGCGCGCGTTGCTACTCGAGGCGTTGTCGGGGGATGTGTTGCTGCAGGTGGCGACGAAGCTCACCGCCGGGGAGGTATGAGACTCCCTGAAGGTGAGGTTCGTCGACGCCGTTCGGGTTCGCGCGGCGAGGCTGGCGACGCTGCACGGCGAGTTCGACCGCCTGAAGATGGCGGGCGGCGAGGAGCTCGACGTGTTCGGTGGGAGGCTCGCGGCGATGGCGGCGAGGTACGCCAACCTCGAGGAGACGCTGGGCGACGCGGCGCTCGTCAAGAAGCTGCTGGATATGGTGCCGGATCGCCTCTTCCCCGTTGTCACCGGCATCGAGCAGTTTCACGACGTGATGACGATGGCGTTCGACAAGCGCTCAGGCGGCTGCTTGCGTTTGATGAGCGAGTTTGGCTTCGACGGCAGGACAGCGGCGAGCGGGCGGACGGACAACTCCTGTTCACGGCGGCGCAGTGGCGAGCGCGGGGAAGGCAGCAAGGCGGAGCACGGGACGACGACGACAGGCGCAGCGTGGCGTCGGGGAGCGTCGGCAACAGGCGCAGGCGCTGCTACAAGTGCGGGGAGCACGGGCACTTCCGGCGCGAGCGCCCGCAGCTGCGGATAGGACCGGCGGCGGACTCCTCTAGGCCGTGGCTTAGGGTGTGTGTGTTGGAATAAGCCATGGCGTGTGTTGTCGGGCTCGTCGGGCGCGACGGATGCACGCGGGACGTGCTGGACGCACTGGTGCATTCGGGCTCGTCGGGTGCGTCGGATGCGTGCGGGACGTGCGGGGCGCAACGGAAGCGTGGCGTGTGTGTATTTAGGTTCAGATCGGACACCGGTGCGTGCCGCGTCCGTGTTCCGGTTGGTGTCGCGTGCGTGTGTGCGTGAGCCAAGGCTAGCCTGTTGGCGATAGTGAGAGAGAGAGCGGAAACAACAAACATCACTCAGGCTGGGCGGTGGCGTTGGGGTCGGCGTGGGCATAGGCGCGGTCATCGAAGGCATCTGGTTCAAGATCAGGCCGCGGTCCGTCAGGTATCACGCCTTGACCTGCTCGTCCATCGTCGACATGTCCACCAGAAACAGTCGTCGGTAATCGGGGTTCATCTTGAATTCTTGAATTGGTGATGATGATATGATGAGCAAGTGTTGGCCAAGTGTATGTACATGTGACATCAGCATCATCATCTTGTGGTGAGCTCTGAAGAAGGAAGGAGAGCCACATCTGGCCTGTGGTCCTGTAGCCAGCCCTTTCGGACGCTTTATGTACTCGGTCATTTCCTTCCTAGCGACCATGTCAGCACCCTCCTGCGGCCGTAGCGAAGCTGAGTCTATGTGTAAATTTAGATGGCATGACCTTGACAATGGTAAATGAAGAGGAAGAAAAACGGGTCGAAGACCTGTTGGAATGGGATAATGGAGAAAAGAACAAGTGATTTGTTTCTTCCCTCTTAACAGTAGACGTGGAAACTTGGCTTCAAATGTTCATGCACCGGATATGATAATGATAGCATGTTTTTCTTTCCTTGGTGTACCTGATCCAAAGTTACGATAGTGGCATTACCTTAATGAAGTTTCTATCATATCACAGTGACATGAAATGTTAACAATTGGTAGTATATACTCACATCCACAATAAGGCATCTGCATAATTGTTAGATATTAAGGTAATGCATGGAATATATTGTGGAAAGATGCATGACCACTCACATTGCCAACTCTATGCAGGGATTCGATACGATCCAAACTATACTAGGAGGAAAAAGAAAGCTTAAGGTTGCGAACAGATTTGAAGCCGATGTTGAAGCTGTGGGATCTCTCACGTTGGAGCTACACACCGGCCACACTTTTAGATTGAATAATGTTATTTATGTGCCTACCTTAAGTAGGAATTTGATTTCAGTTTTTCGTTTAGACGATGATATGTATGAGTGCCATTTTGGCAAGAAACAATTTGCTTTGAACAAATGTAATAAGAATGCAGGCATTGGTGTTAGACGAGGCCAACTATACATGTTACCGCTTAATAATGATTCAGTTATGCATTTGAGTGATGAAATTCCCTCCGGTTTTTTTCATTTTTTTCTATAATTCTTTTCCCCCGCTACAATTTGGAGTTGAGATATAACATTGTATTTTTCCTAATGCATGTTACATTCATAATGTTCTTAGACGCTCCTTCTCTTCCTTTTGGCTTGCACATATACATGCGGACCATCTTTAAATCTGTGATAATGTTGTTCAATACCGGTTTGGAGTGAGCCCATGAAATCAGTTGTAAGTAGTGTCCACCGTTCTTCATTAGCTCCAAAACTATAACTATACCAAACTAAAACAAATGAACCGTGATAGAAGCCTCTGACGCAATGGATGCATGCAGGAGCGGACAACCACAGGAGAGCTGCCGTGAGGCGAAGCTAGGACCGAGGTGGTTAGACCTAGGGTATTGCATGAGGGAGTTATGCATAGGTCAATCAGCTGGGCATCGTACTGCCATAGGTGTAGTAGGGGAGGAGCAGAAGATAGTTCGTGGTATGGTAGCTCGTCCAGCGCGGCATGGTTGATCTGCTCATAGTAGAGGTGGAGGGAGGAAGAGGGTGGAGTACCTGGTACAACTTGCTGCCATGGTGAACAGAGTGGAGAAATACGGCGAGGTGCCCCCATTAAGATAGGCTTCCATTTTTTAACAAGAACCACCTCACATAGTCATATAGGAAGCATCGTGGGTCGCCGGTCGCCCAAGTCATAAGTCACACGCGCACCCCGCACGCGGATGGATGACTACGTACTTCTTCTATATATAGAGAATGGTGAGCATGATGAAGAGAACAAGATAAAGAGAAACTGCTAGTTGCATGATCCAAGGGCAGAGGTATGGCATGTGCCATGGATCGATGAGGTGGCGTAGTCTAGGCCCTCCCTGGCTAGCTGATGAGGATCCCCCTAGGTTTGCATTAATTTCATTTACAGGAAACACAACTAGGTGGCTGCCCCTGTTTGTTGCATCCTCTCATCCATTGATCAGCACTACATTTATGTACCTACATCTCCAACGCCACAAATGCAATATTAATCAACCATAGGCATTTCGTTACATGTAATACAACTAATGGATGAATCGGGACTAGTGTATTGCAGATATGTGTGTATTTTCATTGAATTCAGCATTCTGCTCACAAGATTCCGCACAATTTACACTCTAGAATCCTCATAAGAGGCATATATATATTTCATGAATTCAAGCTTGTTTATTTGGAATTTTTAGAATCATACTCCTTCAAGGTGAGATAGGAAGGAGAATAAATAGTTTAAGAGCGGTGAGAATGGGAACACACGGGAAACCTTGAGCTATCTGTCTGCTCCTCTGGAACCAAAGGTGGATATCTTTCTTATTGTTTCCCATGTCTCCCACTCCTATTGTTCTTAGGTTCTCCTTCCCATTCCATTGGAAGTGTTTCCACGCTCAAAGCTTAATAAATTTACTTATGTAATGCTTAGGTCACAAGGCCTTGAGCGCAAGTAGGGAAAAAGAAGCCATGAGTATCTCAGACCAGTGGACGTGGGAACAAAAACCGCATCACATATAAACAAGCTATCAAGGAAACAGGGACAACCAATTATTTGATAAATTTAGTGGCCTAAAAGTCTAGGCTTTCCAGGCCATTAATATGGACAACCAATAAACCAGCAACTCGGCCTGTGATGATTTATCAAATAATTTAACCCAGGGCATTAATATGGACAATTCCAATGCAGTGACTTTGACAACAAAAACCGCATCACATACAAACAAGCTCTCAAGGAAACAGGGACAACCAATTATAGTTGTAGATGACGAAGATGAGCGATTGAAGAAAGGAACTTGTGGTACATAATCGATTCGTCACCTCCTCCTTTCGTGCTGAACATAGGTGGCACTGCCTTAGCACATAGCCCGTGGAACTCCCTTCCAGCTCTCACCCGGGCCCCCGACACATTCGCCCCGGCCTTGCCGTACGTAGTTGACGCTCCTTTCCGCGGAGTGGTCGAGTAAGGGGGAATGGCTGCTACTCGATGTCTTGGTTGTGCCTCAAAATCCCGAATCCTCAGCATGTCCCTGGCTTCCAGCTCCCCCCTAAAAAACTCAGAGTTGAAGATGTGTTCGGCATCACAACTTATCGGTTCAACCGTTGTAGCAGGCCGCCAACCCATTTAGGCATATGTGGCCCAATGGTAAGATATGAAATAGTGAAATAAATTATATGATTTCTCTGCCAGTAGTCATCCCTAATTTTCTTGAAACGAACCTGCAGGAATTTCTTCCCACAAAGTATTTTTATAAAAAATTCAAATAGTTTTGTTCAATGAAAAAAAAATAGTCATCCCTAATAAGATAAAAAACAAGAGAAGGGGCATAATATATTTGTCGTTAGCACATATTCAAGGGTACATTCTAATGTTAATTGTGAGATGCTAAATACACATCGATTACAGATTATTCCTGAAAGGTGCAGAAGATACATTGAAACAAAGTTCAGCATGAATGACCATTGTAAACCAATGGGGTTCCCTAAACACGGTGAACACTATCACATGATAAATATGCACATATAAGAATGCTGGTAAGCTATTACGACATTGATACTTGAGAGCTACTTGATACTAATAGAGCTAGTAATCCACATGATATAAACAAGAGTTGGAACAAAACATGAAAGGGAATATGAAAACATAACATGAACATGTAAGAACTGCAATATTTAGGAGACTGGAGTAACTTGGAAGCCGAACCCCGATGAAATAATTCTTCGCCAAAATTAAGAAGCTCAAACAATATCTTAGCAATGACATAGAATGTTCTCAAAAGAAGACAACTCCTGGTGAAGCTACAGAGATGAGTGTTGAGGCTTTCACGTGCCTGAAACCTAGTTGTTCCGCCTATAAACTCGACCAACTTTTTAGAAATACAACGCTAATATAATGAGACCTTAGTTGAGATTAGATGTTCACGGTCTTACTACTATTGAGTAGTCCCTCCGTCCCATATTAGTTGATGCTAAAATGGATGTATCTTAGAGCACTACTAGGAAAAAGGTTGTTAGTGGCGCACCTGTTTTTTCTATTAATGGCGCACCCATCACTAGTAGAAAAGGGGGCAATAGTTCAGGCCGGGTCAGGCCATTAGTCCCGGTTTAGTCCAGAACCGGGACCAATGTGGGCATTGGACCCGGTTCGTGAGCCCCGGGGGCCGGACGGGCCACGTGGGCCATTGGTCCCGGTTCGTCTGGACCTTTTGGTCCCGGTTGGTGGGACAAACCGGGACCAATGTGCCTTGCTCCTGGCCCACCACCATTGGTCCCGGTTGGGGGAATGAACCGGGACCAAAGGCTTCCCTTTTGTCCCGGTTCAAGCCACGAACCGGGATCAATTAATTGCCTATATATACCCCGTGAGCAGAGCACTCTCACTGCTCTGTTTTTCGTGGCCGGCGAGGAGAGAGCTTTGTGGTGCTCTAGCTCACCTCCTATGCACACGAGGTGTTTGATGGAATGCCCGAGCCACACTACTTAAGCTTTCTCCTCTCCAAGCTCCACCTTCAAGCTCCATTTTTCTCAATATTTGTCTAGGTTTAGCGGTCCGTCACGTCCCGTCCCCGTCTTCACCACCGTCGATCGCCCGCGCCGATCTCGTCGCCGGCACCATCGTGGTGAGCCTCTTGTTCTTATCTTCTTTCTGAAAGGAAAAAAAAAACTCTTACTTGTATGTTTATATAGATACTTGTATAATTTTCTTACTTTTATTATTGCATCTTATATAGTGCGATGGTTTTGGTATCCGCCCCCGTCGGCCCTCGTCCTGTCTATGATTCAGATGTGGTATATTATATTTTCATAACTATTGGTTCATTTATTGTTTATGACAATTATGCCGACCAACGTGACATTGATTTTATTTATCTAGGAGGTTGTTGAACCGGAAATTCCAACCGACCCTATTGTCGAGAGGTTAAATTTAGTTGAAGAAGAAAACAATTTGTTGAAGGAAAAAATTAGAAAAATTGAGGAGGAGAAGATGATATTGGAGTTGCATGTTGCGGATGTCGTCGATGATCACAAGATCAAGATGGATGCAATGCGCTTGAAGATTAGAAAGATTAGAAAATATGCCATTCATACCGAGGCTTGGTATCATTATGATGTTGGATCAGTTGTTACATTGGTTGCGATTATGATCGCATTTGTTTTCGCATTGAAATGTTTTACATAGTTTCAGTGTATGGTTTAATTAATTTAGATGCTCTGCAGAGCTTTATGTTGTTAGATGAGAACTATGTATGTACTTTGGTTTTAATGTGATGATGAACTTCTATTAATTTGGTCACTTAATTATCTATTCATGATGTTCTGTAATGATTTTTGACACACTTAATTATATATAACGCACGCAGATGAACCGGCAATGGATGTACGGTTCAAGACACACGTCCGAGTACATTAAGGGCGTGCATGATTTTGTCAAGTGGCTGAGGCAAACAAGCAGAATGATTTTATGTGTTGTCCATGCCCAATATGTGGGAATACGAAGTCTTACTTTGACCGGAAAATCCTCCACACCTACCTGCTTTACAAGGGTTTCATGCCACACTATAATGTTTGGACGAGGCACGGAGAAATAGGGGTTATGATGGAAGACGGCGAAGAAGAAGAGTATGATGACAACTATGTGCCCCCTGAATACGGTGATGCTACTGAAGATCAAGAGGAACCAGACGATGTGCACAATGATGCTGCAACGGGCGAAGCTGCTGAAGATCAAGAGGAACCAGACGATGTGCCCGATGATGATGATGTCCGCCGGGTCATTGTCGATGCAAGGACGCAATGCGAAAGTCAAAAGGAGAAGCTGAAGTTCGATCGCATGTTAGAGGACCACAAAAAAGGGTTGTACCCCAATTGCGAAGATGGCAACACAAAGCTCGGTACCATACTGGAATTGCTGCAGTGGAAGGCAGAGAATGCTGTGCCTGACAAAGGATTTGAGAAGCTACTGAAAATATTGAAGAAGAAGCTTCCAAAGGATAACGAATTGCCCGACAGTACATACGCAGCAAAGAAGGTCGTATGCCCTCTAGGATTGGAGGTGCAGAAGATACATGCATGCCCTAATGACTGCATCCTCTTTCGCGGTGCGTACAAGGATCTGAACGCATGCCCGGTATGCGGTGCATTATGGTATAAGATCAGACGAGATGACCCTGGTGATGTTGACGGCGAGCCCCCCAGGAAGAGGGTTCCTGCGAAGGTGATGTGGTATGCTCCTATAATACCACGGTTGAAACGTCTGTTCAGAAACAGAGAGCATACCAAGTTGATGCGATGGCACAGTGAGGACCGTAAGAAAGACGGGAAGTTGAGAGCACCCACTCACGGGTCACAGTGGAGAAAAATCGAGAGAAAGTACTGGGATGAGTTTGCAAGTGAGCCGAGGAACGTATGGTTTGCTTTAAGCGCGGATGGCATTAATCCTTTCGGTGAGCAGAGCAGCAATCACAGCACCTGGCCCGTGACTCTATGTATGTATAACCTTCCTCCTTGGATGTGCATGAAGCGGAAGTTTATTATGATGCCAGTTCTCATCCAAGGCCCTAAGCAACCTGGCAACGACATTGATGTGTACCTAAGGCCATTAATTGAAGTACTTTTACAGTTGTGGAATGGAAACGGTGTACGTACGTGGGATGAGCACAAACAGGAGGAATTTAACCTCAAGGCGTTGCTGTTCATGACCATCAACGATTGGCCCGCTCTCAGTAACCTTTCAGGACAGACAAACAAGGGATACCACGCATGCACGCACTGTTTACTTGACACCAATAGTATATACCTGGCAAGCTGCAGGAAGAATGTATACCTGGGCCATCATCGATTTCTTCCGACCAACCATCAATGTCGAAAGAAAGGCAAGCATTCCAAAGGCGAGGCAGATCACCGGAAGAAGCCCGCCATGCGTATCGATGATCACATACTTGCTATGGTCAATGATTTACACGTAATCTTTGGAAAGGGTCCCGGCGCACTAGCTGTTCCGAGTGACGCTGGGGGACACGCACCCATGTGGAAGAAGAAATCTATATTTTGTGACCAACCCTACTGGAAAGACCTAGAGGTCCGCTCTTCGATCGACGTGATGCACGTGACGAAGAACCTTTGCGTGAATCTGCTAGGTTTCTTGGGCGTGTATGGGAAGACAAAAGATACAGTTGAGGCACGGGAGGACCTACAACGTTTGCACGAAAAAGACGACATGCCTCCGAAGCAGTATGAAGGTCCTGCCAGCTATGCTCTTACCAAAGAAGAGAAGGAAATCTTCTTTGAATGCCTACTTAGTATGAAGGTCCCGACTGGCTTCTCGTCTAATATAAAAGGAATAATAAATATGGAAGAGAAAAAGTTTCAGAACCTAAAGTCTCATGACTGCCACGTGATTATGACGCAACTGCTTTCGGTTGCATTGAGGGGGCTTCTACCGGAAAACGTTCGATTAGCCATTGTGAAGCTATGTGCATTCCTCAATGCAATCTCTCAGAAGGTGATCGATCCAGAAATCATACCAAGGCTAAGGAGTGATGTGGTGCAATGTCTTTTTAGTTTCGAGCTGGTGTTCCCACCATCCTTCTTCAATATCATGACGCACGTCCTAGTTCATCTAGTTGACGAGATTGTCATTCTGGGCCCTGTATTTCCACACAATATGTACCCCTTTGAGAGGTTCATGGGAGTCCTAAAGAAATATGTCCGTAACCGCGCTAGGCCAGAAGGAAGCATCTCCATGGGCCATCAAACAGAGGATGTCATCGGGTTTTGTGTTGACTTCATTCCTGGCCTTAAGAAGATAGGTCTCCCTAAATCGCGGTATGAGGGGAGACTGACTGGAAAAGGCACGCTTGGAAGGGACTCAATAATATGCAGGGACGGATATTCTTGGTCTCAAGCACACTACACAGTTCTACATAACTCTACCTTGGTGACCCCGTATGTGGATGAACACAAGAATAGTCTGCGCTCCAAACATCCGGAGCAGTGCGACGACTGGATTACATGTGAACACATCAGGACTTTCAGCAGTTGGTTGGAAGCACGTATCAGAGGTGACAACACTGTTTGTGATGAGCTGTACTTGTTATCCAGGGGACCATCTTTGACTGTATTGATTTGAAAAGGATACGAGATAAACGGGAATACATTTTACACGATTGACCAAGATCAAAAGAGCACCAACCAAAACAGCGGTGTCCGCTTTGATGCAACAACCGAGAGGGGAAAGGACACATATTATGGTTACATAGTGAACATATGGGAACTTGACTATGGAGTAGATTTTGAGGTCCCTTTGTTTAAGTGCAAATGGGTCAATCTGTCAGGAGGCGGGGTACAGGTAGACCCACAGTACGGAATGACAACAGTGGATATGAAAAATCTTAGGTACACTGACGAACCGTTCATCCTAGCCAATGATGTGGCACAGGTTATCTATGTGAAGGACATGTCTACCAGACCGAGAAAGAGAAAAGATAAGGAAACGAATAAATCATACAATGAGCCAAAGCGCCACATAGTTATTTTAGGAAAAAGGGACATCGTGGGAGTGGAGGACAAGACAAACATGTCTGAAGATTATGAAAAGTTTCATGAAATTCCTCCCTTCAAAGTCAAGGCTGACCCCAGCATCCTGATAAATGATGAAGATTATCCATGATTACGGCGCAATAAGCAAATGAGACAAGCGAAGAAAAAGTGAAGACTTTCTCCCGCAACTATTATGATGATACCATGCCAACTTTGTAACTGACGAGTATGATACCATTGTCTGTTTTGTACATGCACATGCTATGTGGGTCAATTTATGTTACCATGCCAACTTTCAACTTTTTCAGAGTTCATTTAAAATGCTTTAATGTCTTCTGGTTCGGCCCTCGTAATAATTAAAAATATCAACAATAAGTATTTTGTTGTAAGTAGAAACAAAATAAAATAAATAAAGCAAGAAAGAAAACAAAAAAACAAAAAAGTGTTTTCAAATTTGAAAACTAATGGCACTAACAGAAAGTTTATAATTTTCCTAAAACTAAAAGCAAAAACAATTAAAAAATAAAGCAAAAAACAAAAGAAAATAAATAATGCAGAAAACAAAAGAAAAAAACAACAATAAGTATTTTGTTGTAAGTAGAAACAAAATAAAATAAATAAAGCAAGAAAGAAAACCAAAAATAAAAAGAAGTATTTTCAAATTTGAAAACTAATGGCACTAACAGAAAGTTTATAATTTTCCTAAAACTAAAAGCAAAAACAATTAAAAAATAAAGCAAAAAACAAAAGAAAATAAATAATGCAGAAAGCAAAAGAAAAAACTGGAAAAAAAATTAAAATAGCAACAATAAGTCAAGAAAACAAAAAAACAAAAAAAATGCCTCCTACTGGGCCCCCACGGCCTGAATACGACTAGAAACCCTACTATGGGCTAGGATTCAGGCCCGCAGTAGGCCCAGAAGGCCCATCAGGCAAAGCAATAGCAAGTAGGCCCGAAAGCCTACGGTGGAGAGGAGCTCTAGAGGGGTGCGGCAGTGGGGCTTATAAACCACTGCGCGCCCCTCTCGACTAGCGAGGTGGGACTAAACTTTGGCCCCGAGGCGGGCAGCACAGAGGCCTTTGGTCCCGGTTGGTGGCACCAACAGGGACTGAAGGGTGGGCATTA
>NC_057807.1:17203270-17219696 GCF_018294505.1 Triticum aestivum | reverse complement strand
TATATGTTCATATATGCAAAAGTTAGATTTTAGAAAAACTTTAGGATATATGCATTTTTTCTGTTGATGATATCATGATGTTTTTTTTTCATATATGCATTTTTCATATATGTATTATTTTTTTAAGTTGTTAGTAGATATCGATTTTAGGTTAGTGCATTTTATCACTAATTTTAGGTTAGTTGATCAATTTAGTGGATTTTATGTTTGTTGCATTTTAGGATAGTGCATTTTATGTTAGTGGAGAGGAAAAAGTAAAATAAGGAAAAGGAAAATAAGTAGAGAAAGAAGTAGAAGAAGAAGGAGAAGACGAGGAGAGGAAGAAGAGAAAGAAGAAGAAAAAAAGAGGAGAAGAAGAAGGAATAGAGGAGCTTCTTCTCCTTTTTTTCTCCTCTTTTGTTTTCTTCTTCTTCTTAATTTTTATCGGGAACAAGGGTGTCGAGGATCGCCGAGGGGTCGAGGGTCGGGAACTAGGGTAGAGGGTCGAGGGTCGTTAAGGGGTCAAGGGTCGAGGGTTTCAGGGTTGAGGGTTCGAGGTTTCTAGGGTCGAGGGATCGAGAGGGTTGAAGGAAGAAAATAGGAAGAAGGAAGAAAGAACAAGAAAAAGAATGAGAGGAAAAAGGAAAATAAGAAGATGAAGAAGAGGAGAGGAAGAAGAGGAGAAATAAATAAGAAGAGGAAAAAAGAAGAAAAAGAAGAGGAGGAGAAGAAAGGAATAGAGGAGAAGAAGAAAAAATAGAAAAAAAATTAAAGAAGACAGACGCCGCAGCAGCGCGTCGTACTCCTTCTCCTCTGCCTCGTAAGCAAGCACGAAAGAAGACAGACGCCGCAGCCGCTCCGTCTGCTCCGGCGTCTAGCAGCACAGCCAGAGGCGGGAGGCAATACAAATACGGTCCATCATCTCTCAAGCCTCTAGAGAAGTTACTGTACGAGAGGTCCGAGGAGGAAAACGATACGATTGTGCGGACCCACGTGAAGGAGTTCTTTGAAGGGGTGAAAGCAAAGAGACATCCACCTCCGGAGGAGAAGATAGATCTGGTGAAAGCAAAGCGCACTATCGATGCCCTGAGGAAACCACCAAAGTCTCCGCCGAGAAGCAACTATGAGCGCATTACTGAACAGACATATCTCCAAGCCCAGCGGTCGGGAACTACTCTCTGTGCTAAAAGGTCAAAAGAACGAGCAAAGGGGAAAAAATTGCCCAGCTCGGCGAACAAGCACAGCAATCGTGCCCCCCGCTCAATGTGTCTAATGCTCCAGGGACGGTGGCCGGTTATGGCAATCTTGACGATTACCTGCCTGACGATGCACTTCTTGATTTCTTGGAGGTGGACGGACACAGATACGAGTACGGGAAGCCTCTCGTCAAAGATGAAAAATCTCTGACAACAATGATGCGAAGATTCCATAATTGGTACATGGAAACCTGTAGAGAGTCTGAGGGTAAGAATGCTTTGTATCTACATATTAAAGAGGAGCACGATCTCGTTGCAAATGATGTGTTGACTGTTCCATTTGAGGAGTTCTTCGAGTTCTTCAATCAAAAGGCCCTCGATAAATTAATGGTCTTTTGCTACTGCCTGTAAGTACTATTTCTGTCATTAAGTCTTTATATATAGCTCGGCTCTTTCATTGCATGTATTTATAATTAATTATCCTCAATATATTATGCAGATTGAAGATCGTCGAGTGCAAAAAACAAGAAATTTATGATATTGGGTTCATTAACACAAACATCATAGATGTATTTCTGGTTGAAAATAACGTCAAAGAGGCCGAGGACAACTTGCTACAATCGTTGATCAAAAATCAAAACAAAGATACCATACTCTTTCCTTACAACGGCCCGTGAGTGTTACTGTCGTGTGCATATTCGGTTTCCCTTATTACTCAAGCGAGCTTATAGTAATGTAATTGATGAGTTATGCATGCGTGCGCAGGTACCACTATATTCTTCTGGAGATTAAGCTTGAGCGTGGACTAGTAACCGTCTTAGACTCGAGACGGAAAGATCCCAAAACCTATGCGGACATCACTGAAATGCTCAGCAAGTAAGTTCAATCAACCATTATCGCACCATATCGGCAACTTTTTGTTCATTTCCTGATATCTCAAGTAATAATAATTATTTTCTTTGTCTTGCAGGGTTTGGAAATAGTTCACCGCAGAAGATCCGGGACTGCCGAAGGAGCTGCGATATAAATACCCGAAAGTAAGTACTACTGGCTAGCTAGTTGCGCGCATCTCCCGTTGATTCTATAGCTATACTTTCATCAATTCCATTTATAATGCTTCATTATCAGTTTGATTGACCTCTATTTCTCGTAAAGTGCTTGTGGCAGGAGGAAGGGAATGATTTCTGTGGATACTACGTGTGCGAGTTCATCCACACCGCGACTTTGAAAAACAAGCGGGGCTACTCTAGAAGACAATATGAAGTGCGTAAGCAATAATATTCACAATTTCATTTTATTACACCATCATTTCTATTGAGTTTCATTCATATATATGTATTAATTAACCCCCTTCTTCAAATTAGACGTGGCAGATGCGGGATGAACTCCTAGAACCAGATCGCATGAAAGCAATTCAAGAGGAATTGGCGGGATTCTTTCTTGACCACGTCATCAGTAAAGCCGTAGAATACCATGTGGAAATTGATTTCAAATGCTAGGGGTTTGTAATTAAGAGATATTATACATATTGTACATGTATGTAGCCAGTAGCGTCGGATACATGATATGAAAACTTGTTGTTCGATCAATCTCTCAGAGAAGGAGAGGTCGATCGATCACTTCTCTCGGTATGCATGACGAACTTCTGTACTGAATGGTTCTCTCGATCACTCATGTATATATAGTACATAGCGTTGACCAAGCACGGACATAAGAGAGGACACTCCTCTCTATTAATTAGCTAGCTAACACAATATATGAAACACCTAAATTAACCCCCCAAAACCCCCAACCTCCCCTCCTTTCAAAAAAAACAAAAACCCCAGCCACTGGAATGCTGACGCGTGGATGCCTTTTGGTCCCGGTTGGAGCCACCAACCGGGACCAAAGGCCCCCTCACTGGTCTCGGCGCACAGGGCCACGTGGAGGCACATTGGTCCCGGTTCTGGTTTGAATCGGGACTAATGGGTGGAGGTATTAGTAACGGCCCATTAGTCCCGGTTCATGAACCGGGACTAAAGGCCCTTATGAACCGGGACTATTAGGTGTTTTTCTACTAGTGCATGGTGCGCCACTATTATCACGCCACTAGTAACAAATAGTAATGGTGCACCTCTGGTGCGCCATTAGTAATCCAGATAGTAGTGGCGCACCACCTGGACTACCAAGGCATGCTCTGCAAGCAAGGGTTGCCCAAAAGGTAGGTTTGGGTACCTTGGGCATCATCGTACGATAGAGCAAAAGAGAGCTTTGGCATGAATAACGAGAAAATCCATTGACCGCCTCATCCTACACAAGGCATGCATGCACGATCCAATGGGCAACCGCCTCGGCGTATGATCTAATAAGCAGAGCCTCCTTTCCCTTATTGCGGAAAACCAATGCTACTCTATTAGATCGAGACCTAACAGCGGCATGCACTCGTCAAACGCTGCTAGTTTGTACCTTACCAGCACTGTTCGGCCCGAGCGCTGCAAGTATCCTGTTATGAGTGGCGTCGTACTAGCAGCGCGCCTGCCAAACACTGCTAGTAGGCACTTATGTGCGCCGATAATTGGGGGTTCTTGTACTAGTGCCTAGTTCAAAGCATTCTATACTGGTATGTAATTTTGACATTTATTTTCTTCATTCTGGTGATTTCCATCACATGGATTATTCTCTCTTCCTCTATGTTACCCTATTAAAATATACTAAAGGACCATATGGCTTATTACCTTCCAACTTGTTGTAAATGCAAGTTCAGGGTCAAGAAAAACTCTTTTTCTCTTTAGCTATGCATGAGAAAAAGATCTCCCTCCATGTGCCCATATTAGCAATAGATGTTACATGGCCGAGTGCCATTCAATGATACACCATGGTGCACATTGGAGATATGCATGTGTTTTCATTGATTTCAGTTTGCTTACAAGTTTGAGCACAATTTACACACTAGAGCACTTCATAAGAGGCCTATATATACCTCACAACTTAAAGCTTCTTTCAGTGTAATATTCCTTCAATGTGATCTAGGAAGAGGAAGAAATAGGCGAAGAGGAACACGGAGGAAACTCTGAGCTATCCACCTACACCTCTAGAAATAGAGGTGGATATCTTCCTCAGTGTTTTCCCTTGCCTCACATTCCAATTTTTCTTAGGTTCTCCTTCATCCTTCGCCTTCTTTTACCTCATGAGGAAGTGTTTCCATGATGAATGCTTAATAAATAGTAAAGTTTATATCATGAGGCCTTGAGAGATAGTAGGGAAAAGGAAGCCATGAGTATCTCAGAGCGATGGGCATGGGAACATGGAGGAAAGCCTAGATTTCTTGGCCTCTTAATTTAGGGGCAAATATTGTCTTGTGTTTTCCAGATGCCTCCCATGCCTATTGTTCTTAGGTATCCCTTCCTTTTCCTATTTTCTTGTGTAATTATTTTAACAAATGTGCGCATTTGGATTTAGATAATGGGGAAGTGATGGGAAATCAGGAATAGGAAGAAAATGAGCATCTAAGAGCATTAGGCATGGGAACATTGAGGAAGGCCTAAACTAGTGTGTCCCTGTCCAACTAGGTTCCAACATTTGTTTTGGAATTTTCCCGATGCCTCTCATGCCTAATGTTCTTAGGTGTTCCTTCCTCTCCCTTATGACCTGCAAAAATGTTGTGAATAGAGTGACAATATACATCTTCGTGGCTTCAGTTTTAGTTCTGGTTGGGCTTCTGTTTTACTTGTATTGCTTTGTTCCTTTCACTGTTTTTGTGATAACTTAGGTTCCTTTTTCAAGCAATGGGGATGAGAACATGGAGGAAAGCCTAGACTTCTTGGCCTCTAAATCTAGGGGCCAAGATTGTTTTGTGTTTTCCTGATGCCTCACATGCCTCTAAATTAAGCATGTTATAACGTAAATGGATGTTTTGATTTGCTTGTCAAGATTTCTTTTCTTGTTGGAACTATTGTTCCTTGGAGTAAACATGGCACATGCTTTGCTTATTTATTTTCCATAGGAATTTATCAATATCACTTACCTGTGTGATGTGACTTGACTTGGCGTTGAGTATTTTGTTGGCACGATCTTTAACATTACTCAATGAAATAGCAAGAACACGTCGACGAACGATCGTCACAACAACAGCATTTGCAAAAGTAGTAGAAGGATTCTTTGGATCACAATATTCAAGAAGACCAGAGAATACAACTTACGAACGGAGTCGATTAGACCGAACCATGTGCGTAGCAGCAACTAAATCTCTCAGATATTAGCAAACGAACATGGATATTTGGCATGCCTGAACATGGTACTTTTTTGATATTTTCCTCAGTTCCGATCAGAACAAAAATGTGCCTTACACGGTTGTACCCAGCCTCTTGTAGAGGCGACCCAAACATAAGAAATCTGACTACAAAAGACTCTGTTTCTCTCTTGTATCCAAACTAATCAAAGATTTTACTAATTATTGATTCGGCCATGTCGATTACATAGGATCCTCTTATCTAACCAAACAAGACTAGATAGACTAATGAATAATGTGACTAGTACTCCATGCATGCGACCTTCTGGACCCTAATAACGACATTCGATCTAGGTAGCTCTCAGGATTAAATATTCCCTGCGAACCATCGATCAAATTGATCAAACGAAAATGTTCAATGTGGTAGTGACTCCAGATCGAACAAAAATGTTCAATGTGGTAGGGAGTCCCCCAATGCACGTCTTAATAGAACTTAATAATTTAATACGCATATCTTAAAAGTTTCAATTCACATGTAGTCACTTGTGTTGCAATCCTACATGTGCAACAATTTGGAGAGATCAAATGCTGATGGGATCTAGTTGGTTGCAAACATAATTAAATAATATCTAATTAATTACATTCACCTTCAAGCTTTATTCTGTTCTCCTCTCCCCTCCTGTTACTCTCTCACCATACATAATTCCCTTCCCTTCTATTCTCATCTACTTGTTAGGTTAGCCCTAGGGAATCACACATGTACTATTGAGAAGCATTCAAACGTTACAACAGATATTTGTATTATAAGCATTCAAGCATTACAAAATAGTACAGTGGGGTACACTGAACATTTTCATGCCCTGGTGATTTGATACTTCTATTTCCGCAACAGTTTTACTGTGATTCAAATAGGATCTGAAGGCATTAGGCATTACACAAAAAGACAGAGAACTGCTATAATTTACAATGGGCTTTTGGTTTCTGGAACTATTTCATGCCCAAGTGATTTGATGCTTGTACTTTTGCTACAATGCTTTGAAGGTATTAGCCATTAGCCCATTACAACAAAAGGACATAGCTGCTATAATTTGCAACATGCTTTGTATTATCTCATTTCACTACTGAAGCTGGGAGCAGAGACCAATAAAAAAAGAGCTGAGAAAAAAGGAAAAGTATTCAAAGGAATAAACGAACATTGGTTACAATTATATAGTTTTAGAGCTCAAATCATATATTAAAGTGCCTTCATCCTCTGGTTAACAGACATAAAACATGCAATGCATTAGTCCAAGTACAACATCTCAACTTCTTCTCAAATAAAAAGACAGAGGGTATACAAAGAAAAATAATATCTACCAAGCACAAATAGTGATAAAATATGTTGCTTCATGACAAGCATGTCCCTTTCGTAAAGAATAATATGTAGCAAGCACACTTTTATAATCTAATTATGAACAAGAAAGCTCGGAAGTTGGATTAGAAAATGTTAGCTTCGGGTAGATGACATGTTGTAGCGACTGCAGCAGAAAGAATAACTTAATCTCTGAATCCCTATAAATGGAAGAGGAACTCTCTTGGATCAAGTTGGTGAAGAAAAAGAAACAAAGAAGGTCTTAGACTGCTGTTGGAAGAATCACTTAATATCTGAATCACTGAAATGACAGAGGAAATCTATTGCATTAAATTGGTGAGGAAAAAGAAACAAAGAAGAGTTTACTCACTTTGAGTCATAAATGAAGAGTGCAGACCATGCAAGCAGTTTTAAGTTCAGTATTAAGTTCACTTGTCAGGGACTGTCAGCCAGATAAATTACCAAATCAACCGATCTTTAATTCGTAAGCTAGTTCTGCTAGGCATCGATCGACCCAAATTTAGCAGAAGTTAAAATCCTTAAAAACCAAAATACATTTTAGAGTTCTAAAAAGTGAAACACGTGAATCTTCTAACCATACAAGGAAATCTTAAATTATGCCACACACTTGGTTTTGACACCATATTCGAAGTTTCAGAAAACTACATGAAAATATTCTCTCTCTTTCTATAACCATGATCTATATGACTTGAAATAAATACAACTGTTACAAATAATATTAGTATCTGCTTACTTATAATTACTACTGTAGCCTTGACAAGCCATAGCTTATAGATGAATCCATAAGTGACACTCTACTACTTGTACTCATGCCATTCACCGGCAACGCTGGTGCACTTTAGCTGCAATATCTTTGTGATTCCTGGAAAGAGTTTTACATACCGAGGCCCCCCTGCAAACAAAGTTACTTAGAATAGAATAGGGAGTACAATTTACCTACTTTGACGATATACTTGAGATACCATTACAGGGGGAGCTTATTATAAACTTATGGTGCCAGAACAATGACTCGGAACAGAGGAGATAGATGGGGATTTGCATTACCAGAATGTAAATCCTAGGATGCCGTGTAGCTGCTGTTGTCTAGGATGTGGCATCCGGGCAGAGTTGGTTGGTGGAGTTCGGGGAAAGCAGCTCTTACAGTTTAGACATATTCCATGTTACTACTTAGATCTTGTGGGTCACTTTTTTGTATTTTTACTACCATAGTTTGTATCTACACAATAAGAAGCTTCCCCGTCGTTTTTGTCCAAACAAATAGCCCAGTTCTAATATTCTCTTAACAAAAAACAAAATGCAGCTCACATGACATTAAAAACCATAAATCTTTGCTTTCCAGGGAAAGAAGTAGATAAAGGGGTGCGTTCCACATACCCTGTGATCACCAAAATAGTAAGCAGGGAGGATAACATAGCCTCCTCATACTTGTGCCATTTGTTGCTAAGTTACAGGCTAATATTGACATATAAGTTAATTGGTGGAGTTAACTCAAACTGTTAGTGATCAGTGGCCCTTATTTGTGAATAGAAGATATACACAAATAAATCTCATGTATAGAACAGTTCTAATATTGACGTTGGCAGTGCCACAGTTGGGAATGGCGAACTTCCTTTGCTTCGAGCCGCTCAGCATTCGTGCAAGACATCGAGATTAAAAACTTTGAAGTAAAGAGCTGCATAATTCTCCTACGAGGCAGCAATTTTTGCTCCTGTCTCAACTTCTGGAACTACTAAATACTTATGTTTCTGCGGTGTAAAGTACGGCATTGACCTATACACTGATACTTTATAATGCTTGAGCTTACACCTCGGAACACTTGACCTGACAGTGGTGGGTGATCGAGGCTAGAAGGCTTTGACGTAGACGATTAAGGGTGGAGTGAAGCTCCTGGTGTTTAGGAGTGTTGATCCAGGAAAACAGATGAATGAAAATATAACTGGACAGGCATGACTCCTACATGTAGCAAATCAATCGAATAGCATCAACGCTGTGTAAAGACATTCGTTCCTTGTATAATTAACCAATCATTCTGTACTAATATTATTGAGGCAGTGGGTGCAGACTACCAGGAAAGGATCAATTAAAGTACATTAGAAGAAAACTTGTACTAACTATCCTTGAATCTTGTTATCAACTGAACAAATATCATTTACTATAAGATGTAAATTCTTTTATAACTGAGAAGCCAGAACCATAAATCAAAGAATGTGCATCTTACAATAAACATTAGAAATTCTGCAATTGGCACATAATATTTTGAAAGAGTGTGAGTACACTATAAATAATTTAGGTAATAGTGACACATGAACTTTTTGATTTTCTTAGTGTGCTTAAGTCTATCATTATAGTGCTTATTTTGTCCCCCACATACTCCAAGAATGCTTTGTGTGACTTCTGAATATTACTGATACCAACCAACGTATTAATACTACCTCTTTTTTAATGTAAATTAGTTAGGAATCTTTGTACAGGTCGCAACAAATAGAATCAGAACCAATAATTGTGATAATAGGTAAAGACTTTTTCCTTGCTGCAAGGCGTAGCTTCAGCATACATTTGTAACAATGCAATACCTGATCCGGAAAAAGTTGTCACTATTTGTAAGTGCATCTAGTGCCCCTTAGTGATTTTGGTGTATTGAAGACTTATAGGTTAAGGGACTAATGCGTTTGTGAGTGTACACGGGTCTATAAGTCTATGAGGAGTTTGATATTTACAGAGAAAGTCGACCCCTAAAAATGAAGTTCTTCAACTGAAGACTTTGATATTCTAAAGAGTTTCTGAATACTTTGAAAGTGAAGAAATTGGTGTGACCTTGAAGACTTGGTATTCATTGGTGGAACATGAAGCGTGAAGACTTTTGTTTTCGCAGTTTCATTTTCTCCTTCTTGAGTCATAGGAAACACCGTACTGTTAAAGGGGGTCGAGGAAATACTAAGGAAAAATTTCCATGTGATGCTCAACTCAAAATCCTACACCTACCAATCCGTTCGAGTGAAGCCTTTGGAAATCTCATACAGTTCAGTCACTTTCTTCAGTGACAGAGACGAAGTTCTTCTGATCGCTGATGAATTTGTTCTGACTGAGGAGTTAGGAATTCGCCAGTGCGAATTACCTACACAGTGAGGAACATGATAGCCCTGAAGAATTTGAGAGTCAAATTTCCGACCATTGCTGTGCTGCGCGCCAGCTGTCCCAAAATATCTTATCCACCTAACGGTCATATCATTGAGGGGCATTTATGTCTTATCATGTCGGGCTGCTCCCTGGGCTATAACTAGCCGCCCCCTACAACCACTAGCTGGTTGGCTGCTCCGAGAGAACTTGACACTTGTCATTTGAGAGCAACCCATCCTCCGAGGACTTTGAGCGAAATCATCAAGAGAGGAAAATCCCAAACCCAAACACCTACAAACCCCAAAGTGATTGAGCATCACTAAAGAAATTGATCCTGCGTGGATCCGACGCTTGTTACCTTTGAAGACTGTGCTTCTTCCAGACGGTTAGGCGTCAAGGTCTAGAGCATCCAAGAGGAAATGTGGATCGCCGAGTGACCAAGTCTGTCAAGGTTTGGAAGTCGCCTGAAGACTTACCACGAGTGATTGGACGAGGTCTGCATGACCTTAGTTCAAGGAGAATACGGTGAGTACTGGGTGTCCTGAGCTGCGTGCTCGGAGACTGGGTGTCCGGGACTGCGTGTCCTCGAGTTTAAATACTCAGCCACTCCAGCCAGACGTACAACTGAGACAACAGTTGGAACTGGTCTACCAAATCATTGTCTTCACCAACCTACTGGTTCTATTTCCTCAACCCTTTCATTTCCTCATTACTGTGTTGAGTGTTTGTTCATATCTGTGTTTGAAGACTTTGACTGAAGACTTTCTCAATTTCCTCAGTTCAATTTCTTCAGTCTGTTTGTCTTCATCTTGTGTTATCCTGTGATTACGCTTTCTGTACTCTGTGCTAGTCTTCATTTCATCATGATGACCATGCTTGCATTCTGTTATGCTTACTTCTGAGTACTTATTCCGCTGCTAATAGTTCTTCGCTAAGGAATTTCCTCACCGGCAAATTCCTCAGTGAAGAATTCAAAAAATCGCCTATTCACCCCCCTCTAGTCGACATAACGCACTTTCAATTGGTATCAGAGAAAGGTACTCCCTTGTTCTGTGTGATTTTGGTTTAACCGCCTGGAGTTTTAGTTATGTCGACTGCAGGTATGAAGAAAGTGACATGCCCTATCTTTGACGGTCATGATTATCCCAAGTGGAAGGCCATGATGAGGAAGCGCCTCATGGCAAGGGACAGCGAGCTGTGGACCATCACTGAGATTGGTCTTACTGATCTATGCAAGTCGGCGAATGCAGATGATATTCGCAAATACACTCAACTTGACTTCATGGCGAAGGATATCATCTGTTCCTGCCTATCCAGAGATCAATTCAGGCACATTATGCATCTTTGCAATGCAAATCTTATCTGGGACCGAATCTCCAACGTCTATGAAGGTCATCGAACCCGTCATGATCCTTGGTTTGAGGACTTCAAGGAATCTCTCAGAACGATGACTTCGAACCAGAATCATCATCTTCTGCATCATGTCTCATGGCAAAGGGTGTCGAGGTAACCGAATGTTCCTCATCTAAATTTAGTGACTGTGAATCTGATGATGATGAATCTGATGATGATATTGAACCTAGCTATACCAAACTTGTTTGCATTGCCACCAAACAACAACATGCCTTGGAAAAGGTTCAAAACATGCTAGACAAAAGTGATGATATATTGGGTGAAGAAATGGATCGCACTAAAGCCCTGACTGAAAATCTTCAGAGACTTCAGTCTAGGTTTGATAACCTTCAAAGTCATCATAACACTCTCTTATCTGATCATGAGAAACTTTCTTATGAATTTCTTCAAAGAAAGCAAGATCTTGAGAAGCTAAGAGTGAGTTATGAAGATCTTCAGAAGGAGCGTGATTCATTACTTGCTGAACAAATCAACACTTCTCAGGAAGAATTTGTTCCTCCATGCTTAAAATGCATTGAACGTGAATCTGCTAATTCTTCACCTGAATGTTCAAATGCTTCAACTGTTACAAATTCTTCACCTGCCTCTGCTATCACTAATTCCTCATCTGAGGACATTGCTAGTATCACTGACGATGCAGGGCTGAAGAAACTGTACACGACAGGCATGTACAAAAGCCTCAAAGGGCATCAGATTCTCTGTGATGTGCTCAAAAAGCAGATCCTCAACAGAAACCCTAGGAAAGAGGGTATTGCCTTTGAGAGGAAACTTAATGCTGATGGAACATATTGGAAGCCTGAGCAGTACCCCAAAACCTCATGGGTTGCTGCAAAGGGACCTCCAGTTGATCCATCCATGTTATCTGGCTTTACATGTGAATCTCCTCATTCTTCTGACGAGTCATTTGACTCCAACTATAAACTGTTCAAAAATCAGAATGGTGAAGTATTTGCTAGATATGTTGGGACTAACTATAGGAACGGTTCCCCTATGAAGAAAATCTGGGTTCCCAAAAGTTATGTTGAAAGTCTTTAGGTGAATGTCCTCATGACACCACCTGTGAAGAATAGGAACTCCAGAACAAACTCTTCATATGGACCTAATTCTTCACATGGATCCAAGTCCTCATATGGACCAAATTCCTCATGTGGATCAAGTTCCTCAAATGGATCAAGTCCTCATATGACTATCATCGTGCTAACAACTCTGTTTCGCAGGGTAGAGCTAAGGGCTACGAATATGCACATTATTCTTCAAATCATTATGTTCATAAGTCCTCGAAGAATTTCTCTGCTTATTCATATGCTTACCCTAACCCCTCTTATGTGAAACGAAATGGTTTGGCTTCTATGCCACCATTCTCGTATGGTGCTCGCAGAGTGATGAACTCTTTGCCACCTCTTCAGATGTGGGTGGTGAAGAAAAAGAACTAATCTCTTATGCAGGGTCAGGTCTCCAGACGTGCCTTAACGTCTGAAGAATTTGCTGGGGACCTGACAAAATTGCCTGAAAGGATGCAGGCTAACCATGATGAAATGAACTTTCATTTCACACGTCCTCATACTGCTATATCTGTTTACTGCTTGATGAAACTCATCTGATGAACTTGATATCATATTCTTCAGTGATGAAGCATATGAGATTGTAAGTTACACTAATTCATCTGCAGGATGATCAACCCAAAACCACTGAATGGGTCCTCGATAGTGGATGTACAAATCACATGACTGGTGACAAGAATCTTTTGATGGATGCTCCCTTATCACCGTCACATCTGAAGCACATCATCTTTGCTGACAAAGGCAAAAGTCAGGTATTGGGTCTTGGTAAGGTTGCGATCTCTAAGGATAAACACATGGACAAAGTCATGCTTGTTGAGTCCTTAGGATACAACCTCATGTCAGTCTTAATGCTTTGTGATCTTGATATGGTTGTTGTCTTTGGCAAGTATTGCTGTGTTGTGATTATGGAAGCTGACAATTCCAAAGTCGTCGAAGGCTTTAGGAGAGCAGATTTGTATATTGTTGATTTCTCTACAGGACCATAACCAGCCGTGTGTCTACTTGCAAAAGCTTCAGAAGGCTGGCTATGGCATCGACGACTTGGTCACGCAGGCATGAGGAATTTGCACACGCTTGCGAAGAAGAGTCATGTCATTGGCATTGAGAATGTCAAATTCCTCAAGGATCACTTATGCGGAGCCTGTGAGGCTGGAAAAATGACCAAAGCCAAGCATCCAGCAAAGACTATCATGACCACTACTCGCCCATTCGAATTTCTTCACATGGACCTCTTTGGACCTAATCATTACTCAGCAGTCACTAATGCTGCATCTCTATATGGTTTTGTCATTGTTGATGATTACTCTCGATATACATGGGTACACATTGTTACTTACAAACATGAAGTGCAGGATGTCTTCAAACGATTTTCCTCGAGGGCTTCAACCAACTTTGGTGTGAAGATCAAGCACATCAGAAGTGACAATGGAACTGAGTTCAAGAATTCCGGTATTGATGACTATCTTGATGAACTTGGTATTACCCATGAGTTATCTGCTCCTTATACTCCTCAGCAAAATGGCTTCGTGGAGCGCAAGAACAGAACTCTTGTTGAGATGGCTCGCACTATGCTTAATGAATACAAAACACCTGATCGTTTTTGGATTGATGCAATTGATACTGCGTGCCACATCATCAACAGAGTATATCTTCACAAATTCTTCAAGAAGACGGCCTATGAACTCCTCACTGACAAGAAACCCAATGTGAGTTATTTCAAAGTCTTTGGTGCTAAATTTTGGATTAGAGATCCTCACCACAATTCTAAATTCGCACCGAAAGCACATGAAGGTTTTATGGTTGGCTACGGAAAGGACTCGCACACCTACAGAGTCTTCAACATCGCTCTTCACAAGATTGTTGAAACTGTAGATGTGCGGTTCGATGAAACTAATGGCTTGCAAAAAGAGCACCTACCTTCTGTGTTAGATGAACCAACACCTGAGGATTCTATCAAGTTTAAGGCAACTGAGGATGTCATTCCTACTGAATAATTTGCTGAAGAATTCATTCCAGTATGCGAAGAACGTCGAGCTGACGCACCTGAAGATAATGCTGAAGACAACGGTGCTGAGGAAAATGATCAAATACCTCGACGACAACCAGCTCATCCTCGCGTTGCAAAAGAAGTACAAGTTGACAGGATCACCGATGACATTGAAGCGCCAGGTCCTCTCACACGCTCAAAAGCTTCACATTTATCTAACTTTTGTGGGCACTATGCTTTTGTCTCTATCACAGAGCCCACTAAGGTAGATGAAGCATTCTTGGAGCCGGAGTGGATTCAGGCTATGCAAGAAGAACTACATCAGTTCGAGCTCAACAATGTCTGGGAACTGGTCAAACGTCCAGATCCTCGCAAGCATAATATCATTGGCACAAAGTCGATCTACCGCAACAAGCAAGATGAAAATGGCCTTGTGGAAAGGAATAAGGCACGACTGGTAGCTCAAGGCTACACACAGGTTGAAGGAATTGATTTCGATGAAACTTTTGCACCTGTTGCTAGACTTGAGGCTATTCGCATATTACTTGCTTATGCTAATCATCATAATATCATCTTATATCAAATGGATGTGAAAAGTGCATTCCTCAATGGTAAGCTTGAGGAAGAAGTATATGTTGCTCAACCCCCAGGTTTTGAAGATCCAAAGAATCCTGACAAAGTCTTCAAACTTAATAAGGCCCTCTATGGCCTCAAGCAAGCCCCTCGGGCGTGGTATGATACATTGATGGAATTCTTCGTGAAGAATGGCTTCACACCCGGTTCACTCGACCCTATTCTCTTTACTAAATCTTATGATGGTGAACTGTTTCTGTTCCAAATATATGTTGATGATATTATCTTTGGCTGTACTGACCAACGTTATAGTGATGAATTTGCCTATATGGTGAGTGAAGAATATCAAATGTCTATGATGGGAGAGTTGAAATTCTTCTTAGGTCTTCAAATTCGTCAACAGTGCAATGGCATATTCATATCTCAGGAGAAATACCTCAAAGATGTACTGAGGAAATTCGGCATGCAAGATTGCAAAGGCGTCAAAATTCCTATGCCCACAAAAGGCCATCTATGCACTGATGAAAATGGTATTTACTTCGATCACAAGGTATACCGCTCCATGATTGGTTCTTTATTGTACTTATGTGCATCTAGGCCAGATATAATGCTTAGTGTTTGCATGTGTGCCCGATTTCAAGCTGCACCGAAGGAATCACACCATAAGGCTGTGAAGCATATTCTTCGATATCTAGCTCACACACCAACACTAGGATTATGGTACCCCAAGGGCTCTGTTTTTGATCTCATTGGATATTCTGACTCTGACTATGCTGGTGATCGTGTGGACCGCAAGTCAACTTCTGGCACTTTTCATTTCCTCGGACGATCTTTGGTCTGTTGGTCCTCGAAGAAACAGAACTGCGTATCACTGTCTACTGCGGAAGCTG
The DNA here is from genome assembly GCF_018294505.1 of Triticum aestivum. Lineage (NCBI taxonomy): Eukaryota > Viridiplantae > Streptophyta > Magnoliopsida > Poales > Poaceae > Triticum > Triticum aestivum. The sequence goes on along the minus strand of NC_057807.1, from coordinate 17,203,901 downwards.
AATACATTGCTGCTGGCTCATGCTGTGCTCAACTGCTTTGGATGAAGAAAACGCTCAAGGACTATGGCGTCAACGTGAAGAATGTGCCTCTCCTCTGCGACAATGAGAGTGCCATCAAGATTGCTCACAACCCAGTTCAGCACTCGAAGACAAAGCACATTCAGATTCGTCATCATTTTCTTCGTGATCATGTGTTGAAGGGCGACATCTCCATCGAGCACGTGAAGACTGAAGAACAGTTAGCTGATATCTTCACTAAGCCCTTGTATGAGAAGAGATTTAGCAAGTTGCGGTGTGAACTAAATATCTTAGAATCTTCGAATGTTCTTTGAAAAGGGCACACATCCTAACACTTATGCAAAATTGATGACTTAGATGTGCAACACATGAAGAAACGTTTTTCTTCAATCAATGAAGAATAACACTCTAAGTGTGAAGAAATTAATGAAGAATTTGATTCTCAGAACCCTACAACAATTGTACGCGGTGTCTGAAATCATCATTCTTATACGGTGGGTCACGCCACCACAAAAAGTTGAAAATCTTCAATTTGAGTTTTTCCTCAGTTTTGAAATTCTTCAGTTTTTCAAATTCTTCAACTTTGCAAAATCTTCACTGCTCCCTTCGTTTT
>NC_057807.1:17171659-17202908 GCF_018294505.1 Triticum aestivum | reverse complement strand
AACATTCACTTATAGCTATTTCTTCAAGTTGTTTTTTTTTGCTAAGTGAATGTGATCGGACCCTTCCCCCTCTATGCTATACTCAATCCAATCTATTCACAAATTCTTCATGTGCGTTCTATTTGAAACTCGTTCAAAATCTTCACTGTGTCCTTGTGAGCTGAAGAAATTGCGAACGAAACTTTAAAACAAATCTTATCCAAATTTTCGGTTTTGCCGCTCAAATTGTTCCGCATCCCACGATGCATTATTCTATTCACCCACGATCGTACACGATCTCCACTACATTGTACCTGGATGACACATGTCGTGAGAAGGAGAACAGTCAGGGGCACGTTCGTCCTAAATCTTCGGGCGAACAGTTTTTCACCTTGTCTATAAATCCCCTGTCTCCTTCCTCACTTCATTTACTCCGCTCGACCTCTCTCTCCCGCTCGAGCTCCTCAAACCCTAGCGCCACCGCTACTCCATCGTCGCCGGTGAGGAAGAGCTTCGCTGCCTCGACCTCGTCGCCGCCGTACTCACGCCGACCGCAGAAATCTTCACTCCGCCGCCGTCGTAGCTGTCTTCCTCCGCCAAGTTAGGGCAAGGAAGATCTAACCTGACGAACTTCCCATCTATTCTTCTCAGTTCATCGTGCTCTTCATTTTGGGTAATTAAAAGTTACTTTTATTACTCGCTTTGATTCTCAAGCTTTCCTGAAAATCTTCAAAGGTGTTTATTCTTCAAATCTTCACACACATGAACACCACACACATCATAAGATCTTGAACTGTTTCTCTAAGCAATCATTTTCTTCAAGATTCCCTAATTGTGTGGATCTTCGATCTGTACAACTCTGGAACCTAAGACAGAAACGCTTAGTGAAATTCCTCAAGGTTCATCTGGTCAAATTCCTCAAAACTTGTTCTTTTCGAAAAACCTTCTCAGAACGCATATGACCTCTCCAAATTCCTCGCACCTGTACTTTGTTCACAGGTACTCATGTCTGCTGCTGAATCACTAGGTTCTCATCAACTTAACTCATTTGCAGCGTTCCTCGAAAAAAACTGCATACTTCTTCAGAGAACTCAATTGTTCAAATTCCTCAACTGAAGAATATGGCAGACGGTAAGAAGCCGCAGAAAGGAGGAAAGAAACCTGAGGTTATGACTGTGTTTGAAATCCCTGAGGAAATTTATGCTGACTATTGCACACCTGATGAAGCAAAATTTGGCAAAGAAAACAAAAATCAGCGCAAGTGCGCATTCAGAAGATTGAACGGAGATGGGCAAGGGAATGGAGGGAATATAGATATGTGACTCCAAAGTACATGAAGAAATTCGCCCTCAATCCTCCATGCCCAAGAGCTCCATTGGCACCTGGCCAAGTAGCAGATCCCACTAGCATCAAACGTGGTGAGGACTTTCCTGAAGAATGGGCTAAGCGCCAAGCCAAATTGGCAAGACAAGCCAAGGAGGCAGTGAAGAAATTCAATGAGGATTCTGCCACTGCTACTGCTACTGAGGCCTCAGTCAAACCGAGGAAATCCATGCCAAAGAAGCCTGCTCGTAAGCCAAGTGCTTCACCAACAGCGCCCTCACGGCCAAATTCCTCAGCAGCGCCCTCACGGCAAATTCCTCACACTGCTACTGCTCCACCAAAGTCCTCAGCTCCTGTGCATCTGACTACATGTCAAAGGACTGCTGGTTTCTCCATTGCCTCTGGTGTTTCAGCAAGTTCCTCTGCTGCACCAAAGTCATCATCTGGCCCGACTCTGCTGAAGACCAAAGCAATAGCTGGACGAGGTCCTCGGCCAAGTCCAAAGAAGAAACAGGTCGCATTCCATGTGCCTTCTGATGATGAACTTGCAGAAATCATCAGAGACAGACAGGTGAAGGCCGCTAGAGCCAAAGGCACATCTGTGCCACTGCTGTTGGATCTGAGGAAAATCCTCGATTATATTGATCTCTGGCACAAGGATCCAAACACCCCAATGCCTGATTTTCATCTGACCGCTGGACAAAGTCATATGTTGACCCATTTCATCACTGAAGAGAAATGGAAGTTTGAAAAGGCAAGAGAGATTAAGAAAGCTCAATACAGAAAGGAGAAGCTCCTGAAGAAAAACGTTGTCAGAATGACACCTGAGGAACTTCTCCAGGCTCAGTCTGAAATTCAAGCCCTCAACAATGACTTTGATGCCTACTATGCTGATTGGCAAGGAGCCAAAGTCAGATTCGTCAACCTGACGAAGAAATTCACAAATTTTGCTACCCCAACGCAACATGAAATTCCTCAGGCTGAAGTCTCATCTCAGCCGACTGAAGAACATGCCAGCACCGCTGATGAAGTTCAGGCTGCTGATGAAAATACTAGTTCCAGGGCTGATGATCCCATTCCAGCCGCTGAAGAAATTGCCAGGGCATCCACTAGTGGTGCGCCTTAAGAAACTGAAGAAGTCAGGGCAACTGCATCAGTCACGCTTGAAGAAAATCAAACAGATTCCTCAGCTCCATCTGCACCTACACCAACTCCAATTCTTCCATGTGCATTTGATGTGAAGAAGACCAAGGCTGCAGAGCGAGCTGCAGTGAAGAAAAGGAAGTCATCAGCTGTGTCAAACTCTTCGGCTGCGAAGAAAATGAAGCTAATGACCAGCTCACTCGAAAATCCAATTGATGTTGTTCCGATTTCCTCCATGCCATCAAAGGACCTTGTTCCTTTGGAGAAGACTATGAGATCCCAATCGGATCTGATGAAGAACATCATTCTGCTGCTTCGTCAGAGCAGATTGATGAAGAAATTGAAGTGGACGCAATCCCTTCAACGCCAGTCATTTCCTCACCTATGCCTCCGTTCACAGCGGAAGAGGCTGGTGTTGAGGAAATTTAAGATGAAGATGTGGATATTGGGTGCACCACACCTGTGATGAATGATGACTTTTGGGAAAGTCAGCATCCCAATACTCCTCTCTTCACCCCGCTCCAACAGATTCCTTAGTCCCCTGCACCAACAGTTCAAATGGGCTCTGAAGAAACTCATCCCACTCTCTCTGTGCATGAAGAAATTCCAGCCACTAGTGCTGATGAACCTGCTGCTGCTGATCCTCAGACTGCACCTATTGAGGAACAAGAAATTCCTCAGCCTGAAGAACCTGAGCTCGCGATTCCTGAAGTGGTGATGCAACTCACTGACACCCCTCTGTTAAAGCAAAAGAATCCGTTCTCAAGCAAACAGAAGTTTAAGGCTGAAGGTTTCTTTGCCGAGCATGTATTCTTCACTGACTATAATCCATATGATTCTCCTCGCATAAGGAAGAGGTGTTTCTGTACTGCCAGCCAAGCCAATTTCTATTCCTCAGTGCTCTTCAACAAAGACAAAGTCTTCGATCGTGCACATAATCCTCATGTGGACATGGAGTCTCTGCCCGGCTTTGAGCCAGTCCTCAGTGTTCTTCATGACGTAGGACTTCTAAATTTCTGCATTGATATCTGTGACTGGAATGAAGAACTCATTCTTCAATTCTATGCAACTCTGCACATCACCGGAGATGCTGAAGATGTGAACTCCTGGGTATTAGACTGGATGTCTGAAAATACTCACTACAAGGCACCTGCAACTGAATTGCTTCGAGCTCTACCACTCAGTCCTCCACTTGATGATGCTCATTGTATCTACAACGAACTAGAACTTTCAAATCACTATATGCAAGTGCTGATGAAGCCTTTGAAGCCAAGGCAGGCCCCACGAACCAAATTCCTCGTCAAGGAATTACTGTATGTGCCTCGGACTGTCTATCGAACTCTGACGAAGACAATGAGTCCCATCAAAGGCCACGACTCAAATGATGAAGAAGTCGTTGGCATCATGAAGAATATGCTTTTCAACATCATTCATGGCGTTCCCATCAACTTCCATGATTTCTTCATTAGGACTCTGGCCAATATTGCTATGTCACCATTCAAGCTGAAGCCCTATGCTCCTTGGATTATGATATTCATCAGGGCAAGATCTTCACTGAATTACAAAGCTGACACTTTGAACCATGGTAGCTACTTGCCTCCCATTGAAGTCCTCAAACGGACAGTTTCATCAGCTGATGACAAAGGCAAGGCCACTGCTGTGATCGATGAAGGCATTCGTCCATTGGATGGTCAATTTCGCAAGGCTGCATCTTACTCTACCAATGATGATTCTGCCACACATGACTCTGCCGCAAATACCTCTGCCAAGAAAAATCCTCAAGCCACAGCACCCAGGGTGATGACTGACCGTGAGTTACTCCTCAGTCTTCATCAGAAGGTTGATCGCAATCATAAATGGGTCAAGCGTCAGTTTGGCTCAATTCTTCACAACATGACCTCAACACACAATGCAGTGAAGAAGAACCAATACTACCTCCATGAAACCTTCAACCATACCTGGGTTGTTCTCTCTCATGTCTACAGCGCTGCAGATCTGAAGAATATGGGTCTCAAGGAAGAATTTGACTGGTCTGCACCTCCTCCGAAGAAATTCAAGAAGGTCAAAGTTCCTTCCTTGGTGGCCAGCTCTTATTCTTCATCGCGTGACACTGATGAGTATGAAGATTTGGACGACACTGCGGCAGGCCCTGCTACAACAAACAACCGCGACAACGCTGGCGCTCCTCCATCGACTTGAAATTCTTTAGGGGCGTTAGTCCTCAGTTTCAATCCTTTTGGTCATTTGATGACAAAGGGGGAGAAATCTGAGTTAGTCTTCAAGCGGGTCTATATTAAGGGCATTTTTTAAGTTACAACTCTCGTTCTTCTGAGACTTTTATTTGGATCGAGTTGTAATCTTAAACCCGATGGTGCACTGATACTTTTGTTGCATTATGCTCTGCATGCTTATTTCCTCGTTAATGATATTGCACGCATGCTGAATCTCATCAGGCACCATATTTCATCATGCATTTCAAATTCTTCATATTATATATCAAATGCGTGTATGAATTACAAGATATAGGGGGAGATCTCCATGATTCAACTCTTCAAATGTGCAATGACTCAAAAGCAAATTCCTCACTATGCACATCTTCAGGGGGAGTTCTTCTATATATTGTAATGAAATTCCTCAATATCAGTGTATACACTTCATATATTTATCCCCGTTGAAAACTTAACCTATGTTGTCATCAATCACCAAAAAGGGGGAGATTGTAAGTGCATCTAGTGCCCCTTAGTGATTTTGGTGTATTGAAGACTTATAGGTTAAGGGACTAATGCGTTTGTGAGTGTACACAGGTCTATAAGTCTATGAGGAGTTTGATATTTACAGAGAAAGTCGACCCCTAAAAATGAAGTTCTTCAACTGAAGACTTTGATATTCTGAAGACTTCCTGAAGACTTTGAAAGTGAAGAAATTGGTGTGACCTTGAAGACTTGGTATTCATTTGTGGAACATGAAGCGTGAAGACTTTTGTTTTCGTAGTTTCATTTTCTCCTTCTTCAGTCATAGGAAACACCGTACTGTTAAAGGGGGTCGAGGAAATACTAAGGAAAAATTTCCATGTGATGCTCAACTCAAAATCCTACACCTACCAATCCGTTCGAGTGAAGCCTTTGGAAATCTCATACAGTTCAGTCACTTTCTTCAGTGACAGAGACGAAGTTCTTCTGATCGCTGATGAATTTGTTCTGACTGAGGAGTTAGGAATTCGCCAGTGCGAATTACCTACACAGTGAGGAACATGATAGCCCTGAAGAATTTGAGAGTCAAATTTCCGACCGTTGCTGTGCTGCGCGCCAGCTGTCCCAAAATATCTTATCCACCTAACGGTCATATCATTGAGGGGCATTTATGTCTTATCATGTCGGGCTGCTCCCTAGGCTATAAATAGCCGCCCCCAACAACCACTAGCTGGTTGGCTGCTCCGAGAGAACTTGACACTTGTCATTTGAGAGCAACCCATCCTCCGAGGACTTTGAGCGAAAATCATCAAGTGAGGAAAATCCCAAACCCAAACACCTACAAACCCCAAAGTGATTGAGCATCACTGAAGAAATTGATCCTGCGTGGATCCGACACTTGTTACCTTTGAATACTGTGCTTCTTCCAGACGGTTAGGCATCAAGGTCTAGAGCATCCAAGAGGAATTGTGGATCGCCGAGTGACCAAGTCTGTGATGGTTTGGAAGTCGCCTGAAGACTTACCACGAGTGATTGGACGAGGTCTGCGTGACCTTAGTTCAAGGAGAATACGGTGAGGACTGGGTGTCCTGAGCTTCGTGCTGAGAGACTGGGTGTCCGAGACTGTGTGTCCTCGAGTTTAAATACTCAGCCGCTCCAACCAGACGTACAACTGAGACAGCTGTTGGAACTAGTCTACCAAATCATTGTCTTCACCAACCTACTAGTTCTATTTCCTCAACCCTTTCATTTCCTCATTACTGTGTTGAGTGTTTGTTCATATCCGTGTTTGAAGACTTTGACTGAAGACTTTCTCAATTTCCTCAGTTCAATTTCTTCAGTCTGTTTGTCTTCATCTTGTGTTATCTTGTGATTATGCTTTCTGTACTCTGTGCTAGTCTTCATTTCATCATGATGACCATGCTTGCATTCCGTTATGCTTACTTCTGAGTACTTATTCCGCTGCTAATAGTTCTTCGCTAAGGAATTTCCTCACCGGCAAATTCCTCAGTGAAGAATTCAAAAAATCGCCTATTCACCCCCCCCCTCTAGTCGACATAACGCACTTTCACTATTATATTGGAGGAAAGAGACGACAGACAAAGAAAGAGAGGCGGTGCAAATAACCTGTAAATAAGGCCTTCAACAGTATGTCTTCAAGTTTGATGACTGCAGATATGTTGAATCATTCGAAACTGCACAAGTAAATAAGAATAAATGTATGTGCCAAAATAGCAAAAGGTATATGACTTCTCTATCATGAAAGAAAATAAATCTGACTAAATAGCACAAATAAGGCAATTATAATCAAGGGGATGGCATTACCTCTTGATACCATCTAGTTTAATGCATCTGGTGGTAGGAAGTCTGCATCTTCGTTCTTAAGTATCCCTCTTGATCCTACTTTGTAAGACAAGATTGCTACACAATTCTAATGTACGTGTCATATCTAATTACACATTCCAGTATAGTAATCGGCAAACCTAAGATAATCCCTAAGCTAGATTCTAGATTGCTTGAAGCCCCATGATTCTTATTTAATCTGATCTGCACGTGCACCACTGACCATACACTTTATGAGGGATAGTCAATTCAAATTTCTCAACAAGCCAAACTTATGCATGTAGTCAAATGCTAATCTTAGTCTAAACAAACACAATCTTGGTCTAAACTTATGCACGTGCAGACGTATGGAGAACTGCAGGAGGTCCTCAACGGCCCAGCCGGAGGATGGCAGGAACGGTGACGACGGCACCTCCTGCGCTTTGAAGGTAAATTATGGTCACTAGAATAAAGCAGTGATTCTAATTTTCGTAGAATGCAAAGTACATTTTCAGTGCCCTCTAAAGCTATTAAACCAAACTAATAACACAATTGCATAGTCACTTCTTCAGGGTCTTATAATCTATGCAAGATGGATTTGCAAAGCTCATTAATCGAATGCTTTATTCTAGTGAAGATTGAGATCTGAGACGTTAGAAAATGAAAGCGGTGAGATTTTACCATTTGATAGGCTGCAATATGAATTGCATCCCCTTCAGTGGCATCATCTTCCTCAGGCGGCCTCCACTCTCACCCATGCATCCAGCACTGTCAGTCCCGATTAATGACCATTTACAGCAGGATTTCATATTTCTCTGCCACATATATACACAATTAGATGGATGACAAAAGTGAAAACAAATTATGAAGCATCTCTTGCGTCAAATCGCAAATAATTAAACACCCACATCAAAGATCCGGAACAAGATGTAACTACCTCAGGGATCTCCCTTGCTCTTTCCATGCATCGCCGGACCGGCTAGATGACCCAGCCGGTGAGATCCTGGCCGCCGGCCCACGCCCTGCAGACGTCCTCCAACACCTCGTCCGTCACCCCGGACTTCTTGGCATGCACCCACCCATTCCCCATCCCGCGTGACGCCTGCCGCAGCCGCTCCAGCTCGGCGGGGTCCAGCATCCGCTCCACGGGCGTCGGCTCCCGCACCTTCTTCTCCCTTTACCACGGGACTGACCTCCCATTCCCATCTCTCCCTGCCTCCTCTTGCCGGTCTTCCTCAATCGGGAGGTAGAATGAGGTGATGCTGCTGCAGGTGCTAGGTCTGGGCTTCGGAGTTGGTAGGTTGGAGAGCTCAACCAGGCAGATGATCTCGAGGACGGCTCGGCGGATGTGGCCGTTCGGGGACGCCGACGCTGTGGGGATTCTTGTGGTCGTCGCAATTGCTAGGCAGAGGCGAGGCTGGGCGGAGGCGGAGGCGAGACTGCGGGCGGGGGCGAGGCTGGGCAGGAATCATGAAAATTAAGTTAGTACATGATCAAGGTCAATTACAATCTGAGATGCACTGATCATCATTGACTCTGCAATCACCTCTTGTAAAATTTACCAGATAATTCATGAATACAGTAGATAATAATTTATTTATTTTTTGCATGTTGTAGATAATAAATTAACAAAACTTGAAGTACAACAAGTGAAATGCATAGAATGGTGTATAGACTTACAAAAGGCGCGTTTAAGATAGACGTCAAAGAGCAACTTTTTTATTCCAAGCTGATGCCCTCAAACTTCACGAGGAAGGAAAATTGTATGAAAATTTCTTTGAATCAAAGAGAATCTTACATCACTTTACTCGTACAGAGCTCACCACATTTCTCTTGGTCCTTACTTTCAGAAGTTGCTTAGTATGTAATCTGCATTACAGTAATTAATTTTCTATGTCGAGCTTCCAAATCATCTTCTATATAAGAAACTTGGACAAACGCAATGGTGGGAAGGAACCAACCTATGAGATGATAAGCATGTTGTGGCATTTCACAGAACTCCTCTCAATCTTGTATCACAAATCTTACCTCACATTTATTGACAGCAGTGCATCCCTCTATCTCAGAGCTCACATACGAGTATAGTAATGAAACTTTGCATTGGGTTCAGTAACAGATCATCACATGGCAACTGTCGTTTCAAATCAAAAGCTCCGGGGTCATCCATGGCTCTAGCAACAAATGCAAACCCATGTCTGTTGGGCATACTCTTTGACAACATCTTCCAATCTCACATCCTTTGAACAAATGCAAACCCATGGCTGTTGGGCATACTCTTTGACAACATCTTCCAATCTCACATCCTTTGATGTATGGCACACGTCGTTATTGACCGCAAATAACTACTGGAAGGAGATTTATCTGTGACAGCCTAATTCACATCACCACAAAGACATTTTAATTCCACATATAGTAAGCATTAACAAACGTTATACACAACAATGATATGGATATATCAAAGTGGATCCTTTAGTGATGTCCTGTGATAGGGATATATCAAACTCTGGGAACAATTCCTATGGAGCGAACATCTTGCACCTTGCCTTGGATCAGTGCAGTCAACGTGCGCCAACAACATCAGATGTCGTGCAAGTGTTCGAGAAGTTCCGATAGTCCTAATCCAGGACCTCATACAACATTAAGTGTGTTATCTAATAACTTCAAAGTTAAAAAGCCAACTTCGATTTTATATGAAGTTGTTGCCTCAGACCATAAACTCCAAAGCTAAAAGAACATAAAATTCATTGGGCTCAATATTTCTTATTTCTATCAAATTAAACTTCTGACGTGTACTGCATCAAGATTATTCTGAAACTGAAAATTCGAATATGTTGTTATCACATCAGCTGACCTATCTATGTGCAGCCCTTCCTCTCTATGCCATTTTCTCTTTACGGGGATCTTGGATAATCCTTTATTCCTAGTACAAATTGCCTAGCATATAAGACATACTAAACAATTGGCCGCTCCCCAAAAAGAAACTGAAAATTAAAATATGGGTTACCTAATACAACCGAACTTGTCAAATAAATATGCAAAATTGTAAGCTCATGCTATTCTCAGTCAAATACAACTGGCAGTATTAGTTTAACTGTGATAACAAATGAACAAGGTAGAAAATATAAGATGATAGGCCATGCATTGCAAATTTGATGAAAATTTTACAAAATAGGTATGTTCACAATAGCAGTATATACAACCGGTGGGAATAAATGTTCCAAACCTAAGGTAATTTTTGTTGGTTGAAGGCTCGCCATCACTGAACATATATACGAACAATCAACCTTTCGTTATTACTCCTTTGTATCTCTCTTTTCCGTTCGCCAGAAGGGAAGAAAAGCTGATCCTTGTACTTTCTAACAGTAAGAACTCTGTACGGAGAAGGAGACCCGCAAACAGAAGGGGATGATGAAGCAACATGAGAAAATACTAATTGGAATCGCAACTGGAAGCCACGTGTGTTTGAGTTCTGAAAATTGTGAACTATGTATCAGAAAAACTGTTTCATTCTGTGCACTCTTTTAAGACCTTTAGCAAGAAAGAAGACTAATTGGACTATTGGAGATGATTGAGTTGAGCTTATACCTGAAGCGTGAACGCCAATTATCATGGCTTCGTTTCAATCTCAGTGTATGGATGGAGATTTTATACACCCAGACCTGTGGAAGCAAACATGAATGATTTCCCTATTCATAAATTTTCATGAATGCAGGATCGGTCAAATTCAGTTTGCTTGAACCATTTAAAAAGCAGTTTTTGATGCTCCAAATTATTTTTTAGAGAAGAAATCACTTGAGATGAACGAAAAACAGATGAAAGATCAGGTGTTGCAGCAGGCTCCTGTGACCTGCTCGATCTACATCACCGGCTCAAACCTGCTGATGCACATGGAGATTAGATACAGTGATTGGGTGCAGAGGACGCGATGGGTAATGCCGCGGCCACATGCCCTTACCCCCGCACCACCACATGCCTTTGCTGTAGATTGAGAGAGACGGGAGAGTAGAGAGGGAAGAAGGTGCAGAGACAGAGGAGTGGTACCGGCGGCGGAAGGAGCCTGCTTGGAGCAGCGGTCGTATTGGGCAACGGCCCCACCCTGTGATCCTTCTTCCACTTCCCCGCCGCTGAAACCTTGCTGCTTCGTGTGGTTGCAACGTCAACCATCAGGCGGGAGCGCAACAGCGAACGACGGCTGCAGGGACACCCTCGCTGCTTCGCGTGGCGGCGACGTAAAGCATCCGGCTAGAAAACAAGAGCGAGAGGTTGCTGCATATGAAATGCGGCAGCCGACGACCCATGCGGAGGAGGGCTGACTTGGTGGCGAGGGCCCCAATGTGGCGGTGGTGGCGGCCCGCTCTTGCATCCATGGGGCAGCATCGCAGGAGCCGATCCGCGGTCGTGTCCGTGTGGGGCCTGGAGGTGGGGTGGTGGCCAAAACTGCCCCAGCGGTGTGGTCGCAACAGGGCAGAGGGCAGGGACATGTTTGTGAGGAGGTTAACCCAATGGCATGGTGGGTAATTAAATAACATAATAGCATGGTGGGTAATGAAAGTATAAAACGTGTTTAGTATGCTGGAGGAATGTCGACCATCAAATTGCAGATTTTGATGGATATGATGATTTGGTTCTCCCTCCTCTCGTGCTTTTATACTCGTAGTAGATAGATAGTAGATAGTAGATAGTAGATAGATAGTAGATAGTAGAGAGTAGATAGATAGTAGATAGTAGAGTAGTAGATAGTACATAGATAGATTAGACGGCTGAGATTGTGATTTGGATCTGCCCTCTCGTGCTTTTATATAGGGGAAGTATATGCAAAAAATGTTGTGAATGGAGTGAAAATAGACATCTTCGTGGCATCAATTTTAGTTTCTGGTTGTGCTTCTGTTTTTCTATTGCTTTGGTCCTTACACTATTTGTTTGGATAAATTAGGTTTCTTTTCAGTTTTTATTTGGCTTTTTTGGACACTTTGTGTCATCCTGACATCTTCCTTTATCATAAACCAACAATCATTTAGGTGTGTGTTCTAGAAAAAGGACATGCACCGTATGATGCTTGGTCTCAGAGTTAATCATATGCAACCGACAACTCGATACACTTGCCAAGTTGCCATCAAACTGCGTCATATGGTTTCTGACAAATATTTTGACCTATGATGATTTAACAGAAATTAACCCAAGGCATGAACATTAACAATTACAATGAAGTGACTTTAATAACAGAAAGCGCGTCACATATAAACAAGCTATCATAAAAATGGGAATGACCAATTATAACTGTAAAAGACAAAAAGGAACAAATGAAGAAGGGAACTCATGGTACAGAGTCAATCCGCCACTTTCTCCACCCATGTAGAACTATGGTGGCAAGGCCATATACCGTACCCCATGAACTCCCCTTCCACGCCCGATTCCACGCCCCCCCCCCCCATATCGGCTACTCCTTCAGGTGGAGTGGGCGAGTGAGGAGGAATGGCTGCTACTCCAGGTTAGGGCATCTCTAGCCGATCCCCTAAGAAATAGAGGAGTAAACCGTTGAGTATAGTTAGTGGAGTAAAACATTACTCCACTAACGGTGGCCGGGCCTAGCCAATCTCCTAAACTTAGTGGAGTAAAAAATCATGTCATGTGGTGAAATCAGCAACACAAATGGTAGATATAAGCTAAAGAAGTACTATCATAGTAGGGATCTGGTTCACTGCCTTCTTTTTCTCCACCGTATCAAGATAGCGCACACAACAAGTATTACCTAATGTGTGCGTCAGCAGCCAAAATGAGCCCCCTTCATCATACATACCACCTCCTAGACTCACTGGGACCAATAGCTGAGTCGACGGCAGCCTAGGTGGTGATCGAACACACATTGCGAGCAAAAATATCCATTTACCTATTTAATGAAATAGAATTATTATTTTCAAATTTTTAGATATTTCATTTCTTGGAGTTATTCTTATTACATTGTATAGGGCTCTTGGGGTCTCATGTACCCATTGAGCTACCCAAATTATAGAGCGGGCTTCTGTCAAGCAAAACAAAATGAATTCCTCTGTTACTTCGTCGATTAAGAAAGCAGTCTTCGGTGGTATAGCCCCATCAGATAGCGTCTCACACTACCCTTTCTACATGCTAATTTTTAGTGAAATGACCAAGATGGCTAAGTTTAATGGATGTAAACCAAAGTGAGATAGTATATCTACTAAACTTTCTAAATACTATTTTTTTTAGTGAATACAAAGATTTATAGGTATTGTACTGCCTAATTGGAACAAAATATGTGAAACTAAACAACCTAACAAATATCTCGCACTCTGATTCCAGGCTTAACCTAAGGTATGTACCAGACACTTTTCAAGAGATTATTTTTGGCATGAAGAACTTTATTAGATATAATTATAAAAATATACATAGGGGGGATTCCACTAGATGAAGTTATATTATTATGATGATGCTAGCTATCTTAGAGCAAGTATAATAAGGTGACGTAAGCGGGCTGCAAGTATTTAAATATTGTATTATTGCTGAGTTGGAAGAGAGAGAAGAGAAGCGGGCTGAAGACATACCACTGGCTGTAGCTCAAGCTCCAAAAAGCTTTGTGAGAGTGAAAGGTGGGTCATGTGTTGACAAAGTAGTACTTTCTAATAGCAACTATTATATGTGTTGTCTATTACATTGGCTACAAATGACATGGCAACATGTTATAGCCAGTAGATCACTATATTATTAACCATGCTCTTATGTGTAATGCGCTCTCTGTTTAAGCATCATACCAAATATAACCTTATTGCATTTGTGCATGCCATAAATGCACCACACCGCATGAAATTCAATGTTCACAATACTGCACTAGGACGATGGATGTCGATATGTGGTACCCAGAATCTCTAAATTGTTCTATGGTCCGGACTTCCAAATTAGAAAATCTAGTAGTTGTACACAAGGAGTGCGAGCAGGGAAGAGGAAGGAGCTGGTCTAGAGGTGTAGGAATTGAACATGAATAAAATCAACTATGATGCCTTCTCATCTATTTAAGGGGAGAATTAGTCTATTGTTTCTGATGCCTCCCATTCCTATGGATCTTAGGTTCTCCTTCCTCTTACGTTTTCCTTATACAATTTACTTGGTGAAGAAAACAAACAACCTTCCCTACAAAACATAAGAAGAAAACAAAAACATACTTTGATGGTCACGAGGAGTCTCAGTAGTTAGTCAGAAAGAGGAACATTTTAGAATAAACAAATACGAGAAAAACTATAATTCTTTTTCCGCCACTAAAATTTGGGATTGAGATATAACATTGTTTTTTCCTAACGCATGTCACATTCATAATGTTGTTACATATGTCCCTTCTCTTCCTTTTGGCTTGCACACATACATGCACAACATCTTTACATTTGCGCTAAGGGTGTTCAATACTGGTTTTCAGTAAAACCATGGAAATCAATTGTAAGTTGGATCCAACTTCCTTCATTACTTCCAAAAACAAAACCATCAAACTAAAAGAAATGAGCTACAATGTCCTTGCTTTGAATCCAAACCGCCTTATACTGTATCTATGAACCAATTTTCATATTGTTCTTATATGCTCTTTAATTTTTCCGTTGTCCTACACATATACATGCACAACCTCCTTATATTTGTACTAAGGGTTTTCAATAACAGTGTCAAGTGAACCCATGAAAACAAGTCATAAATCGCATTCACCTTCCTTAATTAGTTCCAAATGGACCCCTGGTATCAAAATTTTAATCCTACTAAACAAATGAGCTTATTTACATTCCATTAAGTTAGATAATCTACACTCTGTGCTTTGGATGCAGATATTACAGTGTAGTAAAACTCTTCCTTTTCCAGAAAAAAAGAGATATACAATGTTGTAAAGGAAAGTCAAAACACGTGGTTGACATTATCTAACTTCATTCAACTCCAAACATAATTAATACATCCCTCACAACGTCCTCGAGCTATATAAAGGAATGCCGTGACACTGTTATCATCACGGTGTGTGCAAATAAGAAATTATATACGTCACAAAAAAATAAAATTAAGTGGCACCAGGAAGACATATTTGGCTCTTATGTCCTCTCTAGGGCGAATTTATTAGGAAAAGATGCCTATCTTCAAGCATGCTGAATAAGCATGAAAGATTTTAGCATGGATTAAACAGTACCAGAAATTTATGTTCCTACACGGCATTTTATTTGGACACAATACTTCTTGATAGTACACTTTGCTTAGTTGTATAATTTTTTATATCATGTTAATTATTCGGTAGAGTTTTGATTTTTGAAAAAATTATTGGGTAGTGTGTATAGAAATATTGAGCAGCATTGTTATTAGAGTACGTGGGGTATTTGTGTTTCAGATGCCAATGTAATGATAATGGTCGCCACCTCAGATTTGCCAATTTACATTTCCCATACATGAATGATGAATGTTGCCTCCTCATATTTTTCCTTTCCTAAACTCTCACATCGTGGCTTGGCTAAATTGTTGGATTTTTGGATACAATAATATTTAAGTAGTTGAAGAAGATCAACTCCCTACAAATACAAGTGACGGTCCACAATTACAACACAAGTTCCATGTGTCCTGAGAATAACTCCATGGCCCCACTATCACTTACTGTTGTGTCCCATGCCTTGATGTGTAGTAAGTGTGTGCTTAACTCATATACAGACCTACACCAACAACTATGCACCTTTCTATCTATTTATACCCTAGTGCTACCGTGCAACGGCACAAGATACAATTTCTAGTTCTCATGTTTCTGGAGTTAGTTGTGGAGGGTGGACCGGGAAGAGGAAGAATGAGAGGGTCCAAGAGTAATATGAATGGGAACATCGAGGAAAGCATGAGCTTTCTAGATTTCCTCTCCTTACAATGGAGAGATCTTGCTCTGTGTTTTTCCGATGCCTCCCATTCCTATTGTTCTTGGGTGCTCCTTCCCCTTCCTTTTGGCTTCCACATCAAACAATCTATGTATAAATTTTAGATGGTAGAATCTTGATAATAGGCAAGAAATAGGAAGAAAAGAGGGTCTAAGAGTTGTACCAATGGTTTCGTGAATAAAACCACATGTGAGTTGTTTCTTACCTCTTAACAGTAGAGGAGGCAACTTTGCTTCAAAATTTCCGAATACCTCCCCTTCCACTTCCTTTTGCTTGCAACATTGTATAAATATCAATGTTGTTTTGGCTCTTCATGCACCGGATATAATAATGATAGTGTGTTATTTCTTTCCTTGGTGTTCCTGCAAAGCTAACATGGTGGCATTACCTTAATGAACGTTTTCTC
Source organism: Triticum aestivum (assembly GCF_018294505.1). Classification (NCBI taxonomy): domain Eukaryota; kingdom Viridiplantae; phylum Streptophyta; class Magnoliopsida; order Poales; family Poaceae; genus Triticum; species Triticum aestivum. The sequence continues at coordinate 17,186,658 of NC_057807.1, read as the reverse complement.
ATATCACAGTGACATTAAATATTAACATTTGAGAGTATATACTCGCGTCCACAACAAGCCAGAACATAATTGGAGATAGTAAGATAACTAGCAAAGTGGGCAGCACAACGCGTGGGCTATAATTTTACAAAGTTAAGTATGTAGCCAGTATTCATCTTTTATCACTAGAACATATTATTTTATTTGCTAAAAAAATTGGAGCTAAATATCATGACATTTATAAAAATTTCCCTTTGCAAACATAGTTTTCTCTGAGAGATGTTTGGTTTTTTCCATTGAGATTTAACATATGTAATTTATGCATTAATCATATGTACTCCCTCTGAATGGAATATAAGTCTGAAACGAGTTCTTAGGTCTTTTATTTTATTAGCAAAAAATATGTTGTATTTCATAAAACATATATTTTTAGATTCTTCATTGAATGAAGTTTCTAACATATATTTTTTGTGGCATATTATATATGTTTTGCTAGTTAATTGATGACCTGAATTCGCATGACAGACTTATATTCCATCTTGAGGGGGTACGTACTTGTTAATATTACTATAGTAATAATGTTAGTTTATGATCAATCTTGCCACACAATTGAAATTTTTATCTTTTTCTGTTCTTTTGCCCTTAATGCTCCATGTTGTCCAAAGGGCATCGCAACACCATAAAATTCGTGCTACATACCAATGTGGCATGAGGTGTATCTAGCAGGGAAATCTTCTTTGCAAACGCCGCTGTCTTGAAGGCATCTAGTACGAGAGAGACCAGGTACATGCAGCAGCGAGATTTGAAACTTTTATTGACGATCTCTCAATACAAATCCTAGAGAAGTTCTAATTTTAGTGATAGCAATGAAAGACAATAGATGGTGGCTGGTACCCTCACGCGCTAGCTCTTGCTGGGCATAGCGTTGACGACCGCTGATCCCAAATAAGCTGCAAGGAGAGTTAGAGGAGAGTGCACATGATGCCTCCTATGAGATGTGAAGCTCCGCTTGCCAATTCCTTGGAACGCAGTGAACCACCTGGCCATGCGTGGGATTGGTGCAGCTCAGCTTATCTACATGGCATCTCTCATATAGCTACGACGCGAGCGACTTTCCAGCAGGGAGCAAGAGGCCTGTTGGACTGCACTCAAAAAGGCCACTCATCGCCAACATCAAGGGCACCAGTGACTAATTGTTGCAAGAATAAAGGAGCTACATCTCAATTTGCAAGAAAAATAGTTCTTTCACCGCTTGCATTCTCAATACATTTATTTGTCAAGCCCGACAATAACTATCACGCACCAAATAAATTGCCTATACATTGAAGCAATTATGAAAGAAAGAAAATAACTTTTGGTAAACAACACTTATTTGGTACAGAAGAAGAGCAGGAAGATTAATCGTACGCCACTGTTATGACTGACTTTGCAACTAATCATGACTATGTATAGCAGCTTGAATTTTGACATGATATTATAGTGACAAGAAATTCTATATAGAAAGGAAGAAAATAAACTGTACACCAAATTCCTCTAGAACAATTTGCGCACCTAGAGGTAGACTCATAGACATGAAAAAAAAATCAAATCTTATTCAATCTTGTTTATATGGTTTAACTGTAATAATGTATGGCTACTGTATATGAACAAGAAATTTGAAGGAAATATGTTGCAGTTTTTTCGGCGACGACGAGACGATATTGAGAGCACACACCTATAGTTCAAATTGGCTGTGAGAGCAGCATTCTACTACAAAACATAGCTGATCGTGTATTTGAAATAAACAAGATGTCTATGAAATAAATACTGTGAATAAAGCCATGGCCATAAACAGTTTCTATTTGTCTATTTTAATCTCCAACCAATGGTCAGAGGTTATGCAAGCTCAAACAAACTAAGTACTACTGTTAGCTACTCCCTCTGTTCCTAAATATTTGTCTTTCTAGAGATCTCAACAAGTGACTACATACGGAGTAAAATGTGTGAATCTACACTCTAACATATGTCTATATACATCCGTATGTGGTAGTTCATTTGAAAGCTGAAAAGACAAATATTTAGGAACGGAGGTAGTAAATCATAGTCCAACACAACTTGACTAAATCGTACAGGACTCTATCCAATGAAGCTGATGGCATGCACTACCTGTTGATTGGCATGGCGAAGTTAGAAGCAAAGGGAGAGAGAAGATCGCTAGTGAGGAAGCTATGGTGAGCCGAGCAAGATCTGAGAATTGGAATCCATGGAGGACTTGGCCGCAACGCTAGAGGATTTCATGGAGTTTGAGCTCGCCTCAGCCATGCACCCCCTTATCCGAGTGTGGATTTTCCATACTCTCATATAGCTACACCTTCTAGCCATCCAATTTGCACCAGGATCCGTGTTATTTATATATATATATAGAAATATCTCTTTCTTGTTACTTTCAAATAAGAGAATATTTGACCTTGAAACTTTGCAGATCAATGATAAACAAGTGTCACTCTTGTGCATAAAATGTTGCTGTCTTTTTATGAAACATAAATTTGTCAAAATTCAAATTTTAAATAAGTTCCATCATTTTCAAATATTTCTGTTGCTCCAAAATTCCGAAAAGATTTTTGCACGTGGTAGTAATAGTGTGATGTTGATCCGCAAAGTTTCAAGTTCAAATGTTCTTTTATTTGGGAGAAACAAAAAATAAGTTTGTCACAACTTTCCCAGTTTAAAACCCGTCGCAATTCCCGAAGATCGACGAAGACAACATGTCATCGGGTGGGAATTAGAGAATGAGGAGTGGTTGGTGGTTGTGTGCATTAAGGACATCATAAGGGCATCATCTGCAGATCATAGAGCCACATCAAAAAGGATGCGGAAATTTCTATTTTATTTTAACAGTGGCAGGGTATCTTTTCATAGGTAAGGTTTTTGGTAGGTTTTTAAATTTTTTTAAAGTTGTTGTCACGGGAAGAGAAAAACAAAAAGGTTTTATGTTACATAATGGCAAAGGTGGGTAATTGGCCCGATTTTCTATTTCTATTAGTAAGAACAGCTGGTTGTGATTTACTGATGTATCAAATAGACGGTTAGATGTTACTGATTTTTTAAAGGATTTTCTAGATTATTTCTCTCTTTTATGGTTGGCCCGTAATGTACATCTAATTATTATTATATACTCTATAAAGGAAGCTGGAGTACCCGCCTCCATGGGCTCACCACGGGCAAACAGCGCGTTCGTTGCTCGGTGGCGTGCCGCGGAGGCTACTTGGGGGGGGGGGGTGCTCCAAACCGTCTGGTCTGCCTAGAAGGCTTCGACCCAAGCAACGCAGCTGGGCGGTCCATGAGGAGTGGAACGTCCAGCTCGCCCAGGGCCACCATCATTGGGCAATTCCCGTCGTGCACGCGGATGAGGGACCACAAGCTTTCTTTCAAACGAATCCATGCTTACGCCCGGCTTGTGACACTTTGGGTATTCATGGTTGTGCAGGTGACACTTTTTTTGCCTTCTCACATATGGTTCCGTTTTGAGGTTTATAGCACGGGGGTCTCCTGCATGATGACTATCTGGTCGGTGCAGGGTTATTTGGCATGTGTGTCCCTTACCTGTCGGCTCCTCTATAACTTGTTGTGGGACCACTCAGGGGGCTCTGCGAGCCATCCAACCTTCCCGGCTGAACCGCACTCCGCATAGCTGGCTGGTCGGCCATCTGGACGGTTTCCCGGGTACATGTACCCGGGCGAGGTAGATGACCGTGATTGACTAGCGAGTACCCGGGGAACATCGGCCAACCAAGCAGCCACGGAGAGGGTTGACCAGGATTCATTTGGATGGAGAATAGATTTTGCAGTGTTTTTCCCTCAGGATGATGCGCCGTGCATGGTTCATTCGAGCTGTTGCGGTCGGCTCGCTCATAAATCTACTGAGGTGGTGAGGAAATGTAAGATGGTCATTTTTCGGGTGCTGTTGCGCATTGTTGGGCTCATTATATAGTGTTTATGATTTGTACAAGCACTGACAGATATGGAGCATCCAGCTTGTGGGACTTAAAAATAGAGTGGGTGTTTCACGGTATAAAATTTACATGCACTAAAACCCCTGGGGCATAGATTAGCGCATTCGACCAAACCCTAGTGGTTATGAACGCTGGTTGGTTCTTCGTCTGGGGTCAGGTACTTTAATTCTTTGCGTTTCGGAAATAATGAAATGCATAGGGGACCATCCTTTTTTTGCTTTCTGATTTACGGATTCACAGGGGGCGAGGGAGAAACTTAGTTGACTGACAATGACAAAGGCTTGCGAAACAAAGTGATCAGAGGGCCGGGTGGCTACTGCATGGTCGAGCGAAGGCCTTTAAAGCCGCCCGATCTCCCAGGCACCACAGGTAGACTCAACTTTTGACCAGGCACTTCTACCATTGCCTTTTAATTGGTGTCGACATTGGCCTATAAACGCAGCGTCCGGTGGACTGTTTGGTCCATTCTCTGCCTCTTCATCGATGGAGTACCCTTTGGAACATCCCCGGGTTGATCCTCTTCCAGGCTCATGGATGGAGATGGAGCTGGCCATTGTGGAGGCTGCGCAGGTGCACTTGTTCATGAGGGAGCCTGCCCAGGGGTTAGCAGAGCTGGAGGACAAGCATCACCACACCATAAGCGTGTTCATAGAGGAAGCTGGCCGTGCCCAGGGGGATTCCTAGGGCCATGCCCGTGGCGTTGGCCATGGGCGTGTCTATGCCGGTGGTCGGGACGTTGATGGTGTCAGTGGGGTCGAAGTGGTGGTCGCAGTGCTGGTGGCCACTGTTATTCATCACCATGGACGTGCTCCCGGTTGTAATTAGTTTTAGACGATCTATGAATGTAAGTCGCAGCGCGACAGATTTCCGGCTTGCTTTTATTGGAAAAGATCAAAGCTTTTGGATTTGTTGCCCGTGTTGATTTTTCACATTCAACAGCCATGCCCATGAACGATCTTAATGAGTGCCAAGTACAGCCGATGCTGCCGGACGTAGCAACGACGATCACGCTGCCCGGAGACAGGATGGCATGTGACGAGAAAGCGATTGCAGCTACGGAACCCACCTCGGGCTGCAGAGATTACACAGTGAAGATGGAATGGGCGTTCCTTCGCGAGCCGTCCCAGATGACCCTTGTGGTTAGCCTGCTGTGTTGGTGCTTGTGTTGGGGAAGTGGAGGTACCTTTGCCTTCCGGTCTGCTACTGTTGCGGCCCCTGCCCAGATGCCATGTTTTGGAATGCCTGGCCGACATTTGGACACAACGTTCTGCCTCTCTATCATTTTATTGTGCGTGTGTTCTGCATCTACCCTTTGATAATGTTCTTTACCTTGATCAGTTGATTGTACGCTCGGTTCTTTTTTCCTTGTCTTCTGTGTGGTTTGTGTCGGGGTGTAATACTTGCCTATTGAGTTGCTCTGGCCGGCCGAAGAAGCACATGGGCAACCCATGCGTCGTCGAAATTTTGTTGTCTGGCTTTGCAGTTTATTCGAATGTTGGCATGGTCCATGTTGGATCATGCCGGGCACCTACTTCATGTTTGCATCCATGGGTCTGTACCGGCCATGCTACAGGTACTTTTCTCTTGTGGTTTACCATAGTCTACCAAGGATACGTCCTATGGAATGGATGGACCCCATGCTGCCTTTGTCGTGATGATGGACAGGTGTGATAGCGTGGATGGGGCGTCCATCATGACCAACTTAAAAATATAGATGGATCCTCACATGCTATGACATGCTAGATACGTGTCAGTGATGATGTTCATGAAATGGTGTCAGGCCGACATGGACTGTCATTGCATGCTCGGCTAGCGAGGGCTGCCTAGACGAAAGGTCCAGGTAGCTGGTGCATCGTCGTACGATAGAGTGAAAGAGAGCTTTGCCACAAATAACGACAAGAGTCGTCGACCATCTCATCCTACGCCTGGCCGGTGTGCATGATCCAATAGCAACCACCTTGGCGTATGATCTAATAAGCAGAACCTCCTTTCCCTCATTGCAGAAAATGAACGCTGCTACATCAGGACCTAACAGCAGCGTGCGCTAGTCGAATGTTGCTAGTTTCTACCTTACCAGCTGTGTTCGGCCCGAGTGCTGCTTGCATCCTGTTACTAGTGGCATCCTACTAGCAGTGCGCCAGCCAAACGCTGCTAGTAGGCACTAACACACGCTGCTAATGAGGGGGGGGGGGTTCCTGTACTAGTGCCTAGTTCAAGGTATTCCATAGTGTTCTGTAATTGTGAAATTTATTTGCTTGATTCTGGTGATCTCCCATCACATGCATTATTATCTCTTCGTCCACCTTGCTCCTGTAAAATATACTAAAGGACCATATGGTTTATTACCTTCCCACTTGTTGTAAATGCAAGGTCAGGGTCAAGGGAAAATATTTTTCTCTTTAGCCATGCATGAGAAAAAGATCTCCCGAAATCCTCCCTCCATGTGCCCATATTAGCTAATAGATGTTACATGGCCCAGTGTCATTCAATGATACACCATGGTGCACCGTGCAGATATGCGTGTGCTTTCATTGCTTTCAGCATTCCGATCACAAGGTTGAGCACAATTTACACTCTAGAGTACTTCATAAAAGCCTATATATACCTCACAAGTTCAAGGTTCTTTCTCTGTAATACTCCTTCCATGTGAGCTAGGAAGAGGAAGAAATAGTCGAAGAGCGGTGAGAATGGGAGCACGGAGGAAACCCTGAGCTATCCGTCTACACCTCTGGAAACAGAGGTGGATATCTGCCTCAGTGTTTCCCCTTGCCTCCCATTCCTATTGTTTTTAGGTTCTCCTTCCCCTTCCTTTTACCTCATGAGGAAGTGTTTCCATGATGAAAGCTTAGTAAATTGTAAAGCTTAAATCATGAGGCCCTAAGAGAGAATAGTGAAAAGGAAGCCATGACTATCTCAGAGCCGTGGGCATGGGAACATGGAGGAAAGCCTAGATTTCTTGGCCACTTAATTTAGGAGCAAAGATTGTTTTGTGTTTTCCTGATGCCTCCCATGCCTATAGTTCTTAGGTGTTCCTTCCTTTTCCTATTTGCTTGTACAATTATTTTAACATTTGTTTTGGAAGTGATGGCAAATCAGGAAGAGGAAGAAAATGAGCATCTTTGGATTTAGATGATGGGGAAGTGATGGCAAATCAGGAAGAGGAAGAAAATGAGCATCTAAGATTGTTTTGAAATTGGGCATGGGAACATGGAGGAAGGCCTAAACTAGTGTGTCCCTGTCAAACTAGGGTCCAACATTTGTTTTGGAATTTTCCCAATGCCTCCCATGCCTATTGTTCTTAGGTGTTCCTTCCTCTCCCTTATGATCTGCAAAAATGTTGTGAACGGAGTGACAATATACCTTATCGTGGCTTCAGTTTTAGTTTCTGGTTGTGCTTCTGTTTTACTTCTGCTGCTTTGTTGCTTTCACTGTTTTTGTGATAACTTAGGTTCCTTTTCCAAGCAATGGGGACGAGAACATGGAGGAAGGTCTAGAATTTTTAGGGGCAAAGATTGTTTTGTATTTTCCTAATGCCGCACATGCCTCTAATTTAAGCACGTTCTAACATAAATAGATGTGTTCCCGCAAAAAAATAGACGTGTTGATTTGCATGTCAAGTTATGATTCCTTGTTGGAACTCCTTGGAGTAAACATGGCACACACATTGCTTATTTATTTCAATAGGAATTTATCAGTATCAGATGTGACTTGACTTGGCGTTGAGTCTTTTTTTGGCCCAATCTTTCGCATTACTTAATGAAATAGCAAGAAAGTCGATGAACGATCGCTACAGCAACAGCGTACATAAAAGTAGTAGAACGGTTCTTCGGATCAAACGATATGCAAGAAGACCAAAGAATACCAGTTATGAACATAATTGATCAGAATGAACCGCGCGCATAGCAGCAACTAAATCTCCCAGATAGTAGCAAACATACACATATATTTGGTGTACCCGAATATGATACTTTTCTGATATTTTTCTCAACTCTGATCAGAACAAAATTATGCCTTACATGGTCGTACCCAGCCTCTTCTAGAGGCAACCCAAACATAAGCAAACCGACAACAAAACACTCTCCTTCTCTCTTCAATCCAAACTAATCAAGATTTTTACTAATTAATGATTCGGCCACGTTGATTACATAGGATCCTCTTATCTTACCTAACAAAACTAGATAGACTAACGAATGATGTGACTAGTACTCCAAGCATGCGACCTTCTGGCTCCAAAAACTAAAGGACCCCAATAACGAATAGAGGTTCGATCTGGGTAGCTCTCAGATCAAACGAAACATCCTTTGCGAACCATCAAATTGATCGAATGAAAATGTTTGATGTGGTAGTGACTCCAGATTGAACAAAAACTTTGCCTCCTGCACCTATCAGATCAAAGTATTATGGATTAAACTCCACGCATTAAAAACACCAGGACCCGATAACTTGACTGCACACATGAAACAATATGAATTGTGGATGGGGGATCGATACAACAAGCTCCAACCTGCAATGTATATGGATTAGTATGGTCTATGGTCATATCACTATGCTTGTTTGTGATTAGAATGAAAATCCATGAGATGTTAGTTGGAGGTTACTTGTCAACCGGGTCGTGAAGTGCGATCCTTGGGGAAATTTTGTGGACATATGTGACATATCATGTTCTCCACTCTCTCTGCTCACTCATAACAAGAATCCAATAGAGTGGTTCACTTTCCTTTCCCTTCTTATAAATGAACCACCCGGGGTTAGACTATTTTACACTGAGTGTTATGTGTCCACGACATCATTGACTCGAATGCTATATGGTGCAATATGCAGTAGGTGCATTGATTTAGTTGCTTTACTGACAGCGTATATGTGCATCATAGAGCAATGCAGTAGAGTCCTACTTAAAAACATTGTTCAATAGTATGAGGTTTCTATAGTTAAAGGTGTGTAGTTCAAGGGCGCAAGAACGAGCCGAGGAGAGGACGAGAGAAACTCTAATAGCATTGGGAATAGGATCATAGAGGAAAGTCTAGAGCTCGAGCTTTCCTTCAGTGTCAGAGGTACAAATTTGCTTTGTGTTTTCCCGATGCCTCGTATTCCTATCAATCGTAGGCACTCTTTCCTCTTCCTTTTGGTTTGCCTAAATATTTTGACAGGAGAAGGTGGAAAGTACAAATGCATATGGTGTTTCAGATGATAAAGCGGTGGAAGTGAGTCGGGAGAGGAAGAAAAGAGGGTCTGAGAGCCGGCCGTGGTCATGGGAACATGGCGAAAATCCAAAATTCTTGCCCAGTGGTGGAGCTAGGATTTCCGACGTGGGTATGCAGAGTTCAATTTTTATGCACAATGATGTAAGATACAAGAAATTCATAATAATGACAATGAAACTATACATTATTTTTTGTAGCAACAATGTCTCCAAAAATTTAGTTACATTGCAAGAACAAGGAGAATCATAACATAACTTTACGAGCCACGATTGCTGACGAGCCACAATGGCAGGTGGCAGGTGGTCGGTGGCAGCCTAATTACTGACGAGCCACGATGAATGATGTGGCGATTGCTTCCAATGGCCGCTGCGGGCTAGCCGTGATGCCCTAGTTTTACGATGCGGCAGTTCAATCAGTGGAATAACACATCACATGGACACCTTGGCTCCTAGTCTGAGTTGTCTCCTTGGCTTCAATTGTTCTCTTCTTCATTTCTCCTCTCTAGTACATATAACTAGGCTTACATATGCTATATAAATCCATATAAGAGCTTATACACTTGTTCATTTTTGAAAAAAAATATTGGGTATGCATTGCATGCCCTTGAATTAGCCTAGTTGTTTCCCTACTTCACGATGCCTCACATGCCTATTGATCTCTGATGCTACTTCATCATCCTTTGGACTTGTGCGATATTGATTTTGGAGAAAACAAAAGATACCAAGTCATATACTTAGCAAATATGGCTTTGAGGATGAATCAGGAAGATGAAAAACAAAGGGTCTACAAGCAGACAAGCAGACAAGCAGTGACCATGGGAACAGAGGAAAGCATAAAAAGTTCCAACTAAGATTAGAGGCTGAGGTTATTATTTTCTCTTATTTTCTTGCACAATATCCTTGGCAGACAAACAAGAGCCAACTTCAGTGTTTAGTTGATCTTTTTGTCTTGCACAATTTCTGGGCTCATTGAATAAAAGGCGGTTTCAATTGTTATGGTTTAGTTTGTTTGTCGCTTTTTTTTGCAGTATGGAAAGTAAGTACTAGGTGTTATTTATTCATTGGCATGCACGAAGCTCTGCATATGCTATTTCAGGATCAATAGCTTGAGTTAGTAGCCATTAAGTAGTGGCACAATGGCTCATGAATAATGACGCCCTATCTTGGTAATATATGAAATAGTGAAATAAATTACAGGATGGGTAAGATGCCAACCAGTAGTCAACCCTAATTGTTTTTTACCCGGACCTGTAGAATTTCTTGCAATATAGTACTTCTACAAAAAAATTCAAATAGTTATGTACAAAATGGAAAAACAGCCATCCCTAATGAGATATTTTTTGAAAGAAAAAGGTATAATGTTTTGAAATTAGAACATATGCAAGGGTACACTCTAATGCTAACTGTAAGGTGTTAAATTCAAATGTATTACAGATTACTTGAAAGGTGCAAAAGGTACATTGGTAAACAAAGTTCAGCAGGAATCACCATCGTAAACAAGTGTGGTGCCTACGCAATATGAATGAACATTGTCACATGATAAATGCACATATAAGAATACCAGGAAGATATTATGACATAGATAATCTAGAGCTACTTGATACTAAGAGATCAAGTAATACACATGCTCAAGAGTTTGTATAAACCGTGGAAGGGAATATGAAAACATAACACGAACATGTAAGAATTGCAATATTCAGGATGACTAAAGTAACTTATAGGCTGAATCCCGATGAGTTGATTCTTCATCAAAATAAGAACGCACATACAATTTCTTAGCAGTGAGCGAACATGTTCTCAAAAGAAGACAACTCAAGGTGATGCTACAGAGATGAATGATGAGGCCTTCATGTGCCTGAAGCTAACTTGTTCTAGATCTAAACGCAGGCCAAGCATTAGACGAACCCGCTTTGGAGAAAAACATCGCTAGTCTAATGCGATCTCGATTACGATCAGATAGTTCGCGGTCCTACTACTATTGAGTTTTGAACAATAGAACTATCAACACTTAAGAAGACAAACCATCACGTAGCTAACATATCAATCTCGTGACAAACTAACAATTGGCTTGAGAGTTGAAAGCACCCTACAATTGTTTCCATGTCAAATATAGAGTTGACTTGGACTCTTTGGTTGGCGGATTTGGTATGCACTCTTTTAATATTTATCTTTCTTAGGATGTTAATGCTTATATGATCTCGCAGCAATATAAGTGCCTTTTGGTTCCTCCTTGCCCTCATGACACCCACGGTTCCTCCACATTGTCATCACCAGTGGTTTCCAGGTGTGGCGCGGTTCCTCCCTACGATCCACCTCGTCCATCAACCCACCCCGACCTGCGGCTGTCTTGTGTCCTCCCGACGATGGCGCCTCATCCCAGCAAAGCCTCATCCTCTCGGGCTGGTCATGGGGATGTTGATGGTGGTAGATTCGGACTTCCCCTTGCCAGATCTGGCATGAGGCCGTTGGTGGCAGTTGTAGGTGGTGGAGCCACTACTATAGGCTAGTGCTACTAATCCCCCTTATTGCACGCAAGAGAAAAAAATGTGTGTGATTGATGCATCACATACAATATATATAAATAAAATTGTGTGTCGAAAACAAAAAATGTGTGCGAAGCTGGAAGCATCACAAGGGAGAGGAAGGAACTACCTGTTGATGCACTACCTGTTGATGGGCATGGCGAAGTCAGAAGCTAAGGGAGAGAGAAGATCCCTAGTGAGGTAGCTAACGTCCGCCGAGCAAGACCTAAGAATAGGAATCCATAGAGGACTTGGCCGCAATGCTGGAGGACTCCATGGAGTTCGAGTTCGCCTCAGCCATGCACCCCCTTAACCAAGTGTGGATTTTCCATACTCCCATGTAGCTACATCTTCTATCTAGGCCATCAAATTTGCACCAAGATCCGTGTTATATATTTCTTGTTTCTTTCAAACAAGAGAATATTTGACCTTGAAACTTTGCAGGTCAATGATACACAAGTGTCACTCTTGTGTATAAAATGTTTTCGTCTTTTTATGAAACATAAATTTGTCAAAATTCAAATTTAAATATGTTCCATCATTTTAAAATACTTCTGTTCCTCCAAAATTCTGAGAAGATTTCTACATGTGGTAGTACTAGTGTGATGTTGATCTGCAAAGTTTCAAGTTCAAATGTTCTTTTATTTGGGAGAAACAGAAAAAAGAAGTCTGTCACAACTTTTCAGATTAAAACTCCTCACAGTTCCCGAAGATCGACGAAGCCAGCATGTGATCGGCTAGGAAGTAGAGAATCAGGAGAGGTTGGTGGTTGTGTGCATTAAGGACATCATAAGGGCGTCATCGGCAGATCACAGAGCCACATCAAGAAGGAAGCAGAAACTTCTATTTTTATTTTAACAGTGGCACGGTATTTTTTTATATAGTTAAGGTTTTTGATAGATTTTTACTTATTTATTAAAGTAGTTGTTATGGGAAGAGAAAAACGAAAAGGTTTTATGTTACATGCAAAGGTGGGTAATTGGCTCATATTTCTATTTCTATTAGTAAGAGCAGTTTGTCATGAATTAGTGATGTATGAAATGGACTATTAAATGTTACTATATTTTGTAGGATTTTCTAGTCTATTTCTCTTTTTATGGTTGTCCCGTAATGTACTTTTAATTATTATACTCTTATAAAGGATGTTGGTGTACCCGCCTCCATGGGCTCTCGGCGGGCGAAGAGCACGTCCGACCAGTCCATTGCTCGGCGGCGTGCCATGGGGGATACTTGGGAGGGTGCTCCGAACCGTCTGGTCCGCCCGAACGGCACGAACCCAGGTGACGCGGCTGGGCGGTCCATGACGGGTGGACCATCCAGCATGCCCGAGACCGCCACCATTGGGTGGTTCCTGTCGTGCCTGCGGGTGAGGGACCGCGTGCTTTCTTGAGCGTGAAGCCATGCCTGTGCCCGCCATGTGGCGTGACGCCCCGCGCTGGGCTGGTCCAGTCGCAATGTGTGGGAGTTCATTGCGGTCGCATCGCCGACTGGTGCATGGGGCTTGTTTCACATATATCGTTATCCCCACACAGGCATGTGTGTGGAGTGAGCACTGCTTGCTCCGGCTTTGCATCCAGCCAATTGTGCGCCGGCTCTACATCTAGTTAGTTGTGCGCCACCCATTCAGCTGGCCGTGTCGACACTGGTTTAGCCGGCTGTGCGGACGCCTAGTTAGTCCGTTGTGTGAGATGTGTGGCATAGTGGATAGTCAGGTGTCCGGATAAGGTTCTCATGTCGGTTCGGCATGGTCCCTTCGCATTGCCTGTGGAAAACGAACACTACGAGATCTGGACCTAAAAGTGGCATGCGCTCGTCGAACGCTGCTAGTTTCTGCCTTACCAACAGTGTTCGACCCGTGCTCTGCTAGTATCCTCTTACCAGTGACGTCCTACGAGCAGTGCGCTGACCAAACAATGCTAGCAAGCAATTACGTGCGCTGATAATTGGGGGTCCTGTACTACTGCCTAGTCCAAGGCATTCCATAGTGGTCTATAATTTTGAAATTTATTTGCTTGATTCTGGTGATCTTCCATTACATGGATTATTCTCTCTTCATCCACCTTGCTCTCGGAAAATATACTGAACGATTGTATGGTTTATTACCTTCCAGCTTGTTGAAATGCAAGTTCAGAGTCAAGGAAAATCTTTTTCTCTTAAACTATGCATGATAAAAAGATCTCCAAAAATCCTCCCACCATGTGCCTATATTAGCAATAAATGTTGCATGGTCTAGTGTCATTCAATGATACACTATGGTGCACCATGCAGATATGCATGTGTTTTCATTGATTTCAGAATTCCCCTTACGAGGTTGAGCACAGTTTACACTCTAGAGCACTTCATAAGAGGCCTATATATACCTCACAAGTTCAAGCTTCTTCTTGTGTAATACTCGTTCAATATGAGCTTGGAAGAGGAAGAAATAGTCGAAGAGCAGAGAGAATGGGAACACGGAGGAAACACTAGAAACAGAGGAGGATATCTTTGTCAGTGTTTCCCCTTGGCTTCCCATTCTAGTTGTTCTTTGTCTCTCCTTCCCCTTACTTTAACCTCATGAGGAAGTGTTTCCATGATGAAAGCTTAGTAAATTGTAAAGCTTAAATCATGAGGCCCAGGGAGAGAATAGGGAAATGGAAGCCATGAGTATCTCAGAGCGGTGGGCATGGGAACATGGAGGAAGGCCTAGATTTCTTGGCCACTTAATTTAGGAGCAAAGATTGTTTTGTGTTTTCCTGATGCCTCCCATGCCTATTGTTCTTAGGTATTCCTTCTTTTTTCCTATTTGCTTGTGTAATTATTTCAACAAATGTGTGCATTTGGATTTAGATGATGGGGAAGTGATGGCAAATCAAGAAGAGGGAGAAATGAGCATCTAAGAGCATTGGGCATGGGCACATGGAGGAAGGCCTAAACTATTGTGTCCCTGTTCAACTAGGGTCCAATATTTGTTTTGGAATTTTGCCGATGCCTCCCATGCCTATTGTTCTTAGGTCACTAGTGCAGAATCGGGCAATAGCACCGGTTCGTAAGGCCCTTTAGTGCCGGTTTCATAACCGGCACTAAAGTGTGGGCACTAAAGGCCCCCCCTTTAGTACCGGTTCAGCACGAACCGGTGCTAAAGGGCAACCACGTGGCACGAGCCAGCTCCAGGGGCCTGGAGCCCTTTAGTAACGGTTGGTAAGACCAACCGGTACTATAAGTTTTGGGGGGTTTTAGTTTTATGATTTCTTTTTCATTTAATTCTGTGTTTCCATTTTAATTCTTTTTCGTTTGCTGGTATTTTACGATACTACACATTGTGCACGT
>NC_057807.1:17169520-17171204 GCF_018294505.1 Triticum aestivum | reverse complement strand
GAATTTCTAGTAGAACCAATCATCGAGTTCAACATGATTGTCATGATATAGGCGTTCATATATAACACCACAAAAGCAAATCACTTAAGTTCAGAACGAAGAACACGGACATGAAAGGACAAGTACTAATTAAGAGCAGCATGAACAACTAGCTCAATCACTTCTGCTAGCTACTCTCTCTCTGGTAAAATAGCATAGAACATGTATAGCTCTCCTGATTGATCATACTGGAGCATGCCGATGAACCTGTCTCCTAAACGTGGGCTGCACTTCTCATTGCTGCTCCCTAGTACTTCTCTGTGATCATTAATAATTTTCCTCCAATCTTTCACTATTAAGCATTCATCGCTTCTAGAAATCTTGAATGCATTCATGTGCAATGCAGGATCTCTTGGCCGTAAGCTAACAATTGGCATCTGACCTTTAGTCTCGATCCCCTGAGGCACAACTGTCATCGGGAGTCCCTGTTGAAGAACATCGTATAATACTTAATTAATATACTTAGCAATGAAAGTTTAGCAAAAAAATATGTATGCAAAATATGCACTGAGGACAAATAGTAAATATCTTACCATCATTCCTAAATAGATGTGACCGTAGTTCAATACCATCACTATTGGTCGCACGTTTTGAGTACTAACATTTCTAAGTGCAGGAAGAAAATTTGTCTTGACAGTATGAAGATCCTCAAGCCATGAAACATAATGACTTATTTCCTCGCAGTTTAGTTCAGCTCCGGAACAGTAGTAGGTCCTGTCTACCAAGCGCCGGACATGTTTGGTTGAATGGAGATAAGCTGTCAATAGAAATTAGTTGTCAGTTATTTTTGAATAAGCAATATCAAAGACAAAAATATAGATGAGAAGAACTCACATAATGGTAGAACTGGAGGCGTCTGCACATCGACCCATATGTCTCTATTACCTTCAATATCATCTTCCGGACGAATATCAAAGGTGATAACCATACCAGGCTCAAATGCATAAGCCTTGCATAGTGCTTGCCAAGTTTTGCATTCAAAATATGTGTACGTGTGTGTATTGTATACTTTGACGTTGAAAGTATAACCATCATGCTCAGTTTTCAGGTAAGCTCTCTTTACCTCCATAGTTTCCATATCTTTGAAACCTATCTTATCCAAGACAAAAATTCTTGCATGGCACGGGATGCACTAGTAGAATAGTGAAAATTAAAAATTAAAAGTCAGGCAAATGAAGCATATATAAGTCATGCTTAATTACGAAAACAGACTTTGTCGTTGTCACTTACTGTATCGAATTCGAAAGTCTCATCCAGCTTGATGCTGAATCGCCTACCATCAACAAGGAAATTTCTATCGCACTGGTCGCGCTGGTCTTCACAGTAATCGCACATAATGAAATTGTTTCCGTCGTCAGACGACATTTTCTATGTTCATATTAGGCGAAACATTAATAACTTACTAATTCAATTAATTCAACTACTTCTAGTAATTCAACTAAGCATTTACTAAAATAAACTAGTTATATTAATTCAAACTAAGCATATACTAAAATAATGTAGTTCTATATATTAATTCAACTAGTTCAACTAAACATTTACTAAAAATAAACTAGTTCTCTATATATATTAATTCAACTAGTTCAACTAAACATTTACTAAAAATAAACTAGTTATATTAATTCAACTAGTTCAAACTAAGCAT
>NC_057807.1:17164928-17167727 GCF_018294505.1 Triticum aestivum | reverse complement strand
TGTAAACGATTGAAAAATAGCAAATATAATATTTTTTTCTTTTCTGCTTTATTTTTTCTTCTATTTATTTCTGAATAGTTTTTTCTTTTCTACTATATTTATTTTCTTCTATTTATTTCTGAGTAGTTTTTTATTTTGTTTTTTTCTTTTCAGCTATAGTTTTTCTTCTTTTCTGCTATTTTTTCTTTTCTGCAAAACTTGATGGTCAAAGTCTGGTGTTATGACTTAAAAAAAGAAATGTCGACGTGCAATTTGTTTTTGCCATAACAGAAGAAGTCCAGAGTTGTAATACGTTATTAAAAATAAAAAAGAGATGCAATGCTCGTTAATTTGTTTCAAGCCATTCGGAATAGTGTAAACTGCACTGCGCATAGCTTCATGCAGTCTACCGTATTCCTGAAGGCTTGAAGCTAAGCAACGTGAGCATTGAGCCTCTTCTTCATCGTCTCTGCACTCAGGGCTTATAAACCGCTCCTAGTCCCTCTCACTTCACGAGGTGGGACTAAAAAACAGCTTGCCATAACCTCATAAACCCGAATACTTCGAAAGAGATTGTCAAGTTTGTAAACAAAGTGCATCCAGTTTTTGCCGTAACCCTCTCTACTTTTTTGAACATGATATGTGGGTGAAATGATGATACGATGCCAAGTTTCAACTTTTTCAGAGTTCATTTGTAGTGCTTTTCAATTTCCAGGTCATTTAGTTCTCAAAACAAATAGCAAATGAAGGCATAAACGGTTGAAAGTTGATGGCATCGCTTTGAATGGTGCATACTGAACGCAAAAAATATAAGAGCATTTAGATCATGATCTTATATTTCTTTACAGTCTAAATTGTCAATATGATCTTATAACATCAAAAATACTTTGATCATCAATGATCTTTGTGTGTACAATCTGAATTGTCAATATGGGTCATCAACGATTTATAAACCGATGAGGACTCATATAGCGGCCACAAATTCTACACATAGAGTTCAATGAAGACCAAGTGCTTGTGATATTTTAAGAAATAACATATTTAAGGTGGTAAAAGGCTTGTTAGGGGAGCGAGGTGGGACTAAAAACAGCTTGCCATAACTTCATTACTACCGCTTCGTGGTACGAATCGGCACTAAATTGTGATGGTGGGGCCATAGCCTGACCGCAGGCTGACACAGCCTCTTTAGTACCGGTTCGTGGCATGAACCGGTACTAAAGGTTCGCCACGAACCGGTGCTATTGATCGCCGCCACGAACCGGCACTAGTGTACACATTAGTGCCGGCTGAAATTCCAACCGGCACTATTGTGCTTCACATTTGACCCTTTTTCTACTAGTGGGTGTTCCTTCCTCTCCCTTAGGTGCATAAAATGTTGTAAACGGGGTGACAAGATACATCTTCCTGGCTTCAATTTTAGTTTCTGGTTGTGCTTCTATTTTACTTCTATTGCTTTGTTTCTTTCACTAGTTTTGTGATAACTTAGGTTCCTTTTTCAAGCAATGGGCATGAGAACATGGAGGAAAGCCTAGACTTCCTGGCCTCTAAATTTAAGGGCCAAGATTGTTTTGTGTTTTCCTACTGCCGCCCAGGCCCCTAGATTAAGCATGTTCTAACGGAAATAGATGTGTTGATTTTCTTGTCAAGATTTGCTTTCTTGTTGGAACTATTGTTCCTAGGAGTAAACATGGCACATGCTCTGCTTATTTAATTTCAATAGGAATTTATCAGAATCAGTTAACCGTGTGATGTGATTTGACTTGGCGTTGAGTCTTTTGTTGGCCCGAACTTTCACATTACTCAGTGAAATAGCAAAAACACGTCGACGAACGATCGTCACAATAGAAGTGTAAGCAAAAGTAGTAGAATGATTCTTCGGATCAACCAATATGCAAGAAGACCAAAAACTACAACTTACAAACGGGATCGACTAGATCGAACCGTGCGCGTAGCAGAAACTAAATCTCTCAGATATTAGCAAACGAACACATATATTTGGCGTGCCCGAACATGATACTGTTCTGATATTCTCCTCAAATCTAATGAGAACAAAATTGTGCCTTACATGGTCGTACACAACCTCTTTTAGAGGCAACCCAAACATAACCAAACCGACTACGAAACACTCTCTTTCTCTCTTCCATCCAAACTAATCAAGGTTTTACAAATTAATGATTCGGCCACGTTGATTACATAGGATCCTCTTATCTTACCTAACAAAACTAGATAGACTAAAAAATAATGTGACTCCATGCATGTGACCTTTTGACTCCAAAAAATTAAAGGACCCCAATAACGAACGGACATTCGATCTGGGTAGCTCTCCGATCGAACTAAATGTTCCCTGACAACCATCGAATTGACCGAACAAAAATGTTCGATGTGATAGCGACTCCACATCGAACGAAAACTTATCCTCTTGGACCGATCGGATCAAAGCCTTATGGATTAAACTCCACATGTTAAAAACACCAGGACCCGATAAACTTGACTACACACATGAAGCAATATGAATTTGTACATAACGAATTTGACCTCTTCTTTATTTGGTTCTATTGATGGGGGCTCAATACAAAAAGCGCCAACCTGCGACGTATATGGAATAGTATGGTCTATGGTCATATCAATGTGCTTGTTTGTGATTAGAATGAAAATCCATGAGATGTTAGTTGGAGGTTCCTTGTCAACCGGATCGTGAAGTGTGATACTTGTGCAAAGTTTGTGCACATATGTGATATGTCATGTTCTCCACTCCCCCTGCTCACTCCTAATAAGAAACAAATCGAGTGGTTCCATCAACAGTTCCTAGGCCCCGCCGCC
>NC_057807.1:17162358-17164659 GCF_018294505.1 Triticum aestivum | reverse complement strand
GGGCGGCGCGAGCCCTCCCCCCCTTCGGCCGCCCTCTTCTCTCCTTCCCTCCCTGCCGCTGCCGATGGGCGCCCCCGACGCTGGCCGGGTGGTGTTGGCGGCGGCGGGGCCTGCCTGTCCCCGCGCGCGGCTCCCTGCCCGGGGCATGGGGCGGCGGCGGTGCTCCTCGGCTTGATGACGGCCCGGCGGCTCATGCGGTGGTGATGCGGCCCCTTGGCGGTGAGACGGCGTGGTGGAGCAGGTTGGCCAGTGGCGCGCCCCGGGCCAGATCGGGTCCTAGCGGGCCGGCGGTCCGTTGCTTCATCGTCGTATGTGTGGTGAGGAGGTGGAGTAGCTCGGACGGGGGGCAGCGACGCCGACGGCGTGCCAGCTGTGGCGCGGAGGCGGGAGCTTCCCAGGCCTCTGAGGAGAGTCCAAACACACGATTGACATTATCTAACTTCATCTAAGGGGTGTTTGGTTCAGGGACTTTTTAGTCCCAGGGACTAAAAAAGTCCCTAAAAAGTCCCTAGGAACCAAACGGGAGGGACTTTTTTTACAGAGACTAGAAAAAGACTCTACCGGAGAGTCTTTTTTGATTAGTCCCTGGGACTAGAAAAAGTCCTAGAACTTCTGTACCAAACACCCCCTAACTACCACGATGTTGAGTACTTCCTTCACAATGTCCTTTGGCTTCGAAAAGTAATATCATAGCGCCGCCTTAATGCATGGCATGCGGATTCCCCTTCGAGCGCTCACCCGCAGCCTAGGTATTATTCGCCCCACCTTGTCGTCGTGGCAACTTCTTCACCCGAGCAGGCCGAGTGAGGAGTAATGGCCACTACTCCACTTTTTTGTTATGCCTGAAAATCTCCAACTCCTTAGCCTGTGCCTGGCTTCCAGCTTCTCCCTAAAAAACTCGAGTTGAAGATGTCTTCGACATTGTAGCTTCTCGGTTCAATCATTGTACCAGGCAGCCAACCCAATAAGTATATGTGGCCCAATGGCCTGGGAAACTTCAGAGGCTTGTAGGCCGATTTTGTAGTGCCCTTTGAGCCCGCTCGTCTGCAGGGTCATCTCCCGTGAGTTGGAGCACATCGCCCGGGCTATATGTCGCCCGCACCAAGTCCTAATAGGAATCTCCTACGGGTGATGACTAGTGCTCAACCCATTAGTGCGGTTTGTTCGCTGCGTTGTACGTTCATTATGCTCCATTTTTCTTTGGTTAGTTTTTTCTGTTTTCTTATTGGTTTGTTTTGTTTTTTCTTTCTTTCCTTCGTTATACTTCGGTTTTCTTTGTTCTGTTCTTGGTTTTTTATGTTCCTTCTGTTTCTTTCGAGACTTTCATTTGTTTTCTTTTTTTTTGACACATTCTAATTTGTTCTCAGTACAAAACATACATTATTAGATGACAAGTGAAGCATTTTTCTAGTAATCTTGGACATTTTTCAAATACAAGATGAACATTTAATATAATGTACATGTTTTTGAACACTTTTTCGACTACATAGTAACATTTTCAAAATACGCGTTGCATATCTTTTTAATGGCAATAAACATTTTTTAACTAGCAATCATTTTTTTCACGTTGTATAAACATTTTTGAAAATTTCATGGACAGTTTGTGGAAACACTTGTATATTTCTTTGAAATTTCATACACATATTTTAATAGAAACAAACATTTTTTACCGCCGCAAACCTTCTTTACACTGTACAGAACATTTTTTAAATGTCACGAACATTTTTTGAAGTGCGGGAATATTACCATAAAAGGTCACATACATTTTTGTAATGGTACGTTTTTTTTTACATTAAGCCCACCTTTGTTTTTACAATGTACACACATTCTTAAATTTCACAAACATTGTTCGAGCGATCCACACTTCCAAACCAGAAATCTTGTAGTCGAACACAAGGAGCACGAGCAGGGAAGAGAAAGAAGCGGGTCTAAGAGATGTAGGAATGGGAACATGAAGAAAATCAACTGTAATGCTCCTCTACTATTGGAGGGGAGAAACGTTCTGATGTTTCTGATGCCTCCCATTCCTATGGATCTTAGGTTCTCCTTCCTCTCACTTTTTGCTCGTATAATTTACTTGGTTAAAATTAATCCTCCCTACAAAAGAAACAAACAGAATAAACAATCCTACATGGATGTTGTGAGGGGTCTTAATAGTGAGCGGCAAGGAGGAAAATTTTAGAATCAACGAACACGAGGAAAACTATAATTTGGAGTTGAGATATAACATTGTATTTTTCCTGATGCATGTCACATTCATAATGTTCTTAGAGCATCTCTACTCGTTCGCCCCCCCCCCCC
>NC_057807.1:17140187-17161947 GCF_018294505.1 Triticum aestivum | reverse complement strand
CGCCGGCGGTTTTTTCGCGCTGGGGGCGATCCAGTGCCCAGCCACGCCCCCAGGTTTCGGCCCCAAGACGCGCATAAATTCAAACTTGTCATTTCCCGCTGCCAAAAAAAGCCACAAGTTCGGCGATCAATGGCGATCTGCCACAAAGTTCGGCGATCGCCATACCACAGTTCAGCGATCAAACATATTCGAAAGTTCGGCGTTCAAAAAGAAGGACGCGTCGATAATTCATCAAATGACGGGCTCCTCCGGCATGGGACTGGCCGGCGTAGGCGCGCTTGGCGTCGGCATGGCTTCTGTGTTGGGAGTCGTCGTGACAACATTGTTGGAATAAGCCACGGCATGTGTGGTCGGGCTTGTCGGGCGCGACGGATGCGCGCGGGACGCACTGGTGCAGTCAGGCTCGTCGGGCGCGTCGGATGCGTGCGGGACGTGCGGGGCGCAATGGAAGCGTGGCATGTGTGTGTTTATGTTTCGATCGGACGCCGGTGCGTGCCGCGTCCGTGTTCCGGTTGGTGTCGCGTGCGTGGGTGTGTGTAACGTTGGTGGTGCGTGAGCCAAGGCTAGGCTGTTGGCGATAGCTGTGAAGAGCCTGGGCGTTCCGTTGCGGGGAATCAGCGTCGTGCGCGTATGGGCACGTCAAGTGCGCTGACGGGCCAAGCGGATCGTTCGTGGGAGCAGCGTCGTGCGCGTATGGGCGCTGGTTGTTAGCCAGGGTATAAAAGCCCCTGATCGTTGTAACCGCATAAGCTGAGCCAACGGGTTGGAACAAAGAAATAGTAAGCCGTACGTGCGGCTGGGTTCTTTGTGTACTTGTGTTTAGCTCCTTCTTGTACCTCTGTCTAAAGTGAGAGAGAGCGGCAACAATATTTGGTATACAGAGCTTCGGTTCGAGCAATCACCGGCGACCATGGTGCTCGTCCCACACGGCAGTGGCGCAGGCGGATCGGTGACGATGGTGATGTCGATGTTGACCACGGACAACTACACGGTTTGGGCCATCAAGGCGCAGGCGATTCTCGACGTCCACACTGTATGGGAGGCGGTGGCGCAGGCGACGCGGCGGTGAACCCGCGGAAGAACAAGATGGCGCGCGCGTTGCTACTCGAGGCGTTGCCGGGGGATGTGCTGCTGCAGGTGGCGACGAAGCTCACCACCGGGGAGGTATGGGACTCCATGAAGGTGAGGTTCGTCGGCGCCGATCGGGTTCGCGCGGCGAGGCTGGCGACGCTGCACGGCGAGTTCGACCGCCTGAAGATGGCGGGCGGCGAGGAGCTCGACGTGTACGGTGGGAGGCTCGCGGCGATGGCGGCGAGGTACGCCAACCTCGGGGAGACGTTGGGCGACGCGGCGCTCGTCAAGAAGCTGCTGGATACGGTGCCGGATCGCCTCTTCCCCGTCGTCGCCGGCATCGAGCAGTTTCACGACGTGACGACGATAGCGTTCGACGAAGCGCTCAGGCGGCTGCGTGCGTTTGACGAGCGAGTTTGGCTTCGACGGCAGGACAGCGACGAGCGGGCGAACGGACAGCTCCTGTTCACGGCGGCGCAGTGGCGAGCGCGGGAGAGGCAGCAAGGCGGAGCACGGGACGACGACGACAGGTGCAGCGTTGCGTCGGGGAGCGTCGGCAACAGGCGCAGGCGCTGCTACAAGTGCGGGGAGCACGGGCACTTCCGGCGCAAGTGCCCGCAGCTGCGGAAAGGACCGGCGGCGAACTCCTCTAGGCCGTGGCTTAGGGTGTGTGCGTTGGAATAAGCCATGCCGTGTGTGGTCGGGCTCGTCGGGCGCGACGGATGCGCGCGGGACGTGCTGGACGCACTGGTGCATTCGGGCTCGTCGGGCGCGTCGGATGCGCGCGGGACGTGCGGGGCGCAACGGAAGCGTGGCGTGTGTGTATTTAGGTTTAGATCGGACGCCGGTGCGTGCCGCGTTCGTGTTCCGGTTGGTGTCGCGTGCGTGTGTGCGTGAGCCAAGGCTAGGCTGTTGGCGATAGTGAGAGAGAGCGGCAACAACAAACATCACTCGGGCTGGGCGGTGGCGTTGAGGTCGGCGTGGGCGTAGGCGCGGTCATCGAAGGCATCTGGTTCAAGATCAGGCCGCGGTTCGTCAGGTATCACGCCTTGACCTGCTCGTCCATCGTCGACATGTCCACCAGAAACAGTCGTCGGTAATCGGGGTTCATCTTGAATTCTTGAATTGGTGATGATGATCTGATGAGCAAGTGTTGGCCAAGTGTATGTACATGTGACATCAGCATCATCATCTTGTGGTGAGCTCTGAAGAAGGAAGGAGAGCCACATCTGGCCTGTGGTCCTGTAGCCAGCCCTTTTGGACGCTTTATGTACTCGGTCATCTCCTTCCTAGCGGCCATGTCAGCACCCTCCTGCGGCCGTAGCGAAGCTGAGTCTATGTGTAAATATAGATGGCATGACCTTGACAATGGTAAATGAAGAGGAAGAAAAACGGGTCGAAGACCTGTTGGAATGGGATAATGGAGAAAAGAACAGGTGATTTGTTTCTTACCTCTTAACAGTAGATGTGGAAACTTGGCTTCAAATGTTCATGCACCGGATATGATAATGACAGCATATTTTTCTTTCCTTGGTGTACCTGATCCAAAGTTACGATAGTGGCATTACCTTAATGAAGTTTCTATCATATCACAGTGACATGAAATGTTAACAATTGGTAGTATATACTCACATCCACAATAAGGCATCTGCATAATTGTTAGATATTAAGGTAATGATGGAATATATTGTGGAAAGATGCATGACCACTCACATTGCCAACTCTATGCAGGGATTCGATACGATCCAAACTATAATAGGAGGAAAAAGAAAGCGTAAGGTTGCGAACGGATTTGAAGCCGATGTTGAAGCTGTGGGATCTCTCACGTTGGAGCTACACACCGGCCACACTTTTAGATTGAATAATGTTATTTATGTGCCTACCTTAATTAGGAATTTGATTTCAGTTTTTCGTTTAGACGATGATATGTATGAGTGCCATTTTGGCAAGAAACAGTTTGCTTTGAACAAATGTAATAAGAATGCAGGCATTGGTGTTAGACGAGGCCAACTATACATGTTACCGCTTAATAATGATTCAGTTATGCATTGGAGTGATGAAATTCCCTCCTGTTTTTTTCATTCTTTATTTTTTTTCTATAATTCTTTTTCCCCGCTACAATTTGGAGTTGAGATATAACATTGTATTTTTCCTAATGCATGTTACATTCATAATGTTCTTAGACGCTCCTTCTCTTCCTTTTGGCTTGCACATATACATGCGGACCATCTTTAAATCTGTGATAATGTTGTTCAATACCGGTTTGGAGTAAGCCCATGAAATCAGTTGTAAGTAGTGTCCACCGTTCTTCATTAGCTCCAAAACTATAACTATACCAAACTAAAAGAAATGAACCGTGATAGAAGCCTCTGATGCAATGGATGCATGCAGGAGCAGACAACCACAGGAGAGCTGCCGTGAGGCGAAGCTAGGACCGAGGTGGTTAGACCTAGGGTATTGCATGAGGGAGTTATGCATAGGTCAATCAACTGGGCATCGTACTGCCATAGGTGTAGTAGGGGAGGAGCAGAAGATAGTTCGTGGTATGGTAGCTCGTCCAGCGCGGCATGGTTGATCTGCTCATAGTAGAGGTGGAGGGAGGAAGGGGGTGGAGTACCTGGTACAACTTGCTGCCGTGGTGAACAGAGTGGAGAAATACGGCGAGGTGCCCCCATTAAGATAGGCTTCCATTTTTTTTAACAAGAACCACATCACATAGTCATATAGGAAGCATCATGGGTCGCCGGTCGCCAAAGTCATAAGTCGCACGCGCACCCCGCACGCGGATGAATGACTACGTACTTCTTCTATATATAGAGAATGGTGAGCATGATGAAGAGAACAAGATAAAGAGAAACTGCTAGTTGCATGATCCAAGGGCAGAGGTATGGCATGTGCCATGGATCGATGAGGTGGCGTAGTCTAGGCCCTCCCTGGCTAGCTGATGAGGATCCCCCTAGGTTTGCATTAATTTCATTTACAGGAAACACAACTAGGTGGCTGCCCCTGTTTGTTGCATCCTCTCATCCATTGATCAGCACTACATTTATGTACCTACATCTCCAACGCCACAAATGCAATATTAATCAACCATAGGCATTTCGTTACATGTAATACAACTAATGGATGAATCGAGACTAGTGTATTGCAGATATGTGTGTGTTTTCATTGAATTCAACATTATGCTCACAAGATTCCGCACAATTTACACTCTAGAATCCTCATAAGAGGCATATATATATTTCATGAATTCAAGCTTGTTTATTTGGAATTTTTAGAATCATACTCCTTCAAGGTGAGATAGGAAGAGGAATAAATAGTTTAAGAGCGGTGAGAATGGGAACACACGGGAAACCTTGAGCTATCTGTCTGCGCCTCTGGAACCAAAGGTGGATATCTTTATTATTGTTTCCCATGTCTCCCACTCCTATTGTTCTTAGGTTCTCGTTCCCCTTCCTATTGGAAGTGTTTCCACGCTCAAAGCTTAATAAATTTACTTATGTAAAGATTAGGTCACAAGGCCTTGAGCGCAAGTAGGGAAAAGGAGGCCATGAGTATCTCAGAGCAGTGGACGTGGGAACAAAAACCACATCACATATAAACAAGCTATCAAGGAAACAGGGACAACCAATTATTTGATAAATTTAGTGGACAAAAAGTCTAGGCTTTCCTGGCCATTAATATGGACAACCAATAAACCAGCAACTCGGCCAGTGATGATTTATCAAATAATTTAACCCAGGGCATTAATATGGACAATTCCAATGCAGTGACTTTGACAACAAAAACCGCATCACATACAAACAAGCTCTCAAGGAAACAGGGACAACCAATTATAGTTGTAGATGACGAAGATGAGCGATTGAAGAAAGGAACTTGTGGTGCATAATCGATTCGTCACCTCCTCCTTTCGTGCTGAACATAGGTGGCACTGCCTTAGCACATAGCCCGTGGAACTCCCTTCCAGCTCTCACCCGGGCCCCCGACACATTCCCCCCGGCCTTGCCGTACGTAGTTGACGCTCCTTTCCGCGGAGTGGTCGAGTAAGGGGGAATGGCTGCTACTCGATGTCTTGGTTGTGCCTCAAAATCCTGAATCCTCAGCATGTCCCTGGCTTCCAGCTCCCCCCTAAAAAACTCAGAGTTGAAGATGTGTTCGGCATCACAACTTATCAGTTCACGTTGTACCAGGCCGCCAACCCATTTAGGCATATGTGGCCCAATGGTAAGATATGAAATAGTGAAATAAATTACATGATTTATCTGCCAGTAGTCATCCCTAATTTTCTTGAAACGAACCTGCAGGAATTTCTTCCCACAAAGTATTTTTATAAAAAATTCAAATAGTTTTGTTCAATGGAAAAAAATAGTCATCCCTAATAAGATAAAAAAAACAAGAGAAGGGGCATAATGTATTTGTTGTTAGCACATATTCAAGGGTACATTCTAATGTTAATTGTGAGATGCTAAATACACATCGATTACAGATTATTCCTGAAAGGTGCAGAAGATACATCGAAACAAAGTTCAGCATGAATGACCATTGTAAACCAATGGGGTTCCCTAAACACGGTGAACACTATCACATGATAAATGCACATATAAGAATGCTGGTAAGCTATTACGACATTGATACTTGAGAGCTACTTGATACTAATAGAGCTAGTAATCCACATGATATAAACAAGAGTTGGAACAAAACATGAAAGGGAATATGAAAACATAACATGAACATGTAAGAACTGCAATATTTAGGATACTGGAGTAACTTGGAAGCCGAACCCCGATGAAATAATTCTTCGCCAAAATTAAGAAGCTCAAACAATTTCTTAGCAATGACATAGAATGTTCTCAAAAGAAGACAACTCCTGGTGAAGCTACAGAGATGAGTGTTGAGGCTCTCACGTGCCTGAAACCAAGTTGTTCCGCCTATAAACTCGACCAACTTTTTAGAAATACAACGCTAATATAATGAGATCTTAGTTGAGATTAGATGTTCACGGTCTTACTACTATTGAGTAGTCCCTTCGTCCCATATTAGTTGATGCTAAAATGGATGTATCTTAGAGCACTACTAGGAAAAAGGCTGTTAGTGGCGCACCTGTTTTTTCTATTAATGGCGCACCCATGGTGCGCCACTATTATCACGCCACTAGTAACAAATAGTAATGGCGCACCTCTGGTGCGTCATTAGTAATCCAGATAGTAGTGGCGCACCACTTGGACTACCAAGGCATGCCCTGCGAGCAAGGGCTGCCCAGAAGGTAGGTTCGGGTACCTTGGGCATCGTCGTACGATAGAGCAAAAGAGAGCTTTGGCACGAATAACGAGAAAAGTCGTTGACCGCCTCCTCCTACACAAGGCATGCATGCACGATCCAATGGGCAACCGCCTCGGCGTATGATCTAAGAAGCAGAGCCTCCTTTCCCTCATTGTGGAAAACCAATACTACTCTATTAGATCGAGACCTAACAGCGGCATGCACTCGTCAAACGCTGCTAGTTTGTACCTTACCAGCACTGTTCGGCCCGAGCGCTGCTAGTATCCTGTTATGAGTGGCGTCGTACTAGCAGCGCGCCGGCCAAACACTGCTAGTAGGAACTTACGTGCGCCGATAATTGGGGGTTCTTGTACTAGTGTCTAGTTCAAAGCATTCTATACTGGTATGTAATTTTGACATTTATTTTCTTGATTCTGGTGATTTCCATCACATGGATTATTCTCTCTTCCTCTATGTAATCCTATTAAAATATACTGAAGGACCATATGGTTTATTACCTTCCAACTTCTTGTAAATGCAAGTTCAGGGTCAAGAAAAACTCTTTTTCTCTTTAGCTATGCATGAGAAAAAATTTCTCCCTCCATGTGCCCATATTAGCAATAGATGTTACATGGCCGAGTGCCATTCAATGATACACTATGGTGCACATTGGAGATATGCATGTGTTCTCATTGATTTCAGTTCGCTTACAAGTTTGAGCACAATTTACACTCTAGAGCACTTCATAAGAGGCCTATATATACCTCACAACTTAAAGCTTCTTTCAGTGTAATATTCCTTCAATGTGAGCTAGGAAGAGGAAGAAATAGGCAAAGAGGAACACGGAGGAAACTCTGAGCTATCCACCTACACCTCTAGAAATAGAGGTGGATATCTTCCTGAGTGATTTCCCTTGCCTCACATTCAAATTTTTCTTAGGTTCTCGTTCGTCCTTCGCCTTCCTTTTACCTCATGAGGAAGTGTTTCCATGATGAATGCTTAATAAATTGTAAAGTTTAGATCATGACGCCTTGAGAGATAGTAGGGAAAAGGAAGCCATGAGTATGTCAGAGCGGTGGGCATGGGAACAGTGAGGAAAGCCTAGATTTCTTGGCCTCTTAATTTAGGGGCAAATATTGTCTTGTGTTTTCCTGATACCTCCCATGCCTATTGTTCTTAGGTATTCCTTCCTTTTCCTATTTCCTTGTGTAATTATTTTAACAAATGTGCGCATTTGGATTTAGATAATGGGGAAGTGATGGGAAATCAGGAATAGGAAGAAAATGAGCATCTAAGAGCATTAGGCATGGGAACATTGAGGAAGGCCTAAACTAGTGTGTCCCTGTCCAACTAGGTTCGAACATTTGTTTTGGAATTTTCCAGATGCCTCTCATGCCTAATGTTGTTAGGTGTTCCTTCCTCTCCCTTATAACCTGCAAAAATGTTGTGAATAGAGTGACAATATACATCTTCGTGGCTTCAGTTTTAGTTCTGGTTGGGCTTCTGTTTTACTTGTATTGCTTTGTTCCTTTCACTGTTTTTGTGATAACTTAGGTTCCTTTTTCAAGCAATGGGGATGAGACCGTGGAGGAAATCCTAGACTTCCTGGCCTCTAAATCTATGGGCCAAGATTGTTTTTTGTTTTCCTGATGCCTCACATGCCTCTAAATTAAGCATGTTATAACGTAAATGGATGTTTTGATTTGCTTGTCAAGATTTCTTTTCTTGTTGGAACTATTGTTCCTTGCACTACTAGGAAAAGGACTATAGATGGGATGGACACTAATGGCGCACTGTACATGTGGTGCGCCATTACTAAATACTAATGGCGCACCATGTGTTGGTGCGCCATTAATATGCAAATACTAATGGTGCATCACATCCCACCGTGCGCCATTAGTAGTTTTGAAAAAGAAAATGTTAGTAACGGCGCACTTGTGGACAGTGCGCCATTACTAGTTTTAACTGCGCACTGTCCACAGGTGCGCCATTACTAAGTTTTTTTCAAAAAAATTCAATTTTTTTTATTTTTTTCTTTTCAAAACTAGTAATGGCGCACCGTGGGCGTGGTGCGCCATTACTAGTTTAACTAGTAATGGCGCACCACCCCACGGTGCGCCATTACTAATTTGGCCCAAAAGTTTCCGAATGCACCCCCCTCGTGGACCGCCTTTTCAGTTTTAAAAAAATAAAAGAAAATGATAAAAATGTCAAAAAAATAAAAGAAAATAAGTTTCCCATGTGATATGTTATCTATTTGTTGGGAAAATTATAAATATGAATTTTGACTTTATGTGCAAAATCTTTCTGGAAATTTGTAAAATGGCCATAACTTTTGCATACGAACTCGGATTAAAAAGTTTATTATATGAAAAAACATCTACTCGAAAAGTTACATCCGAATTAGAAGGGGCGGGAAACCCGTTAAACATTTTCAAAATCCCCAAAAACCTAACAGAAAAAAAGTTACGGGGCTTTCAAGATGTAGAGGCAAAAAAATTCAAAAAAAAATTGATTTTGAATTTTTTTTATTTTTTTTCAAAAAATGATACGTAATATGACCAGGAAGTTTGAAATATTTTTCAAAATTTCATCATAGTCATGAACATGAACAAAGTACTAGACATCAACAAGGTATAGTAGGATTGATATGCTAGATATATCAACAAGTGCCTGTGAAGTGAGTTGTTGCTGGGGTTGGATAGAACTCTGAAGTTAAACGTGCTTGGGCTGGAGTAGTGTGAGGATGGGTGACCTTTTGGGAAGTTTGATCACGGAGTGCG
Organism: Triticum aestivum; assembly: GCF_018294505.1. NCBI lineage: Eukaryota > Viridiplantae > Streptophyta > Magnoliopsida > Poales > Poaceae > Triticum > Triticum aestivum. The sequence continues at coordinate 17,152,834 of NC_057807.1, read as the reverse complement.
ATTTGACTTGAGATTAAGCATATTGACCCGAGATTAAGCCATAGTGACCTGAGATTAAGAAAAAAAATTAAAAAAATTCTGAAATTTTTTTTGAAAAAAAATGTTACTAATGGCGCACTTCTACGTGGTGCGCCATTAGTATACCAGATACTAATGGCGCACCATGGGCTATACTAATGGCGCACTGCGTGGTGCGCCATTAGTATACCAGATACTAATGGCGCACCATTAGTAAAATATACTAGTGACGTGATAGTAATGGCGCACCGGTAGTGCGCCATTAGTAGGCCTTTTTCTAGTAGTGTTGGAGTAAACATGGCATATGCTTTGCTTATTTATTTTCCATAGGAATTTATCAATATCACTTACATGTGTGATGTGACTTGACTTGGCGTTGAGTCTTTTGTTGGCACAATCTTTAACATTACTCAATGAAATAGCAAGAACACGTCGACGAACGATCGTCACAATAGCATTTGCAAAAGTAGTAGAAGGATTCTTTGGATCACAATATGCAAGAAGACCAAAGAATACAACTTACGAACGGAGTCGATCAGACCGAACCATGCACGTAGCAGCAACTAAATCTCTCAGATATTAGCAAACGAACACGGATATTTGGCATGCCCGAACATGGTACTTTTTTGATATTTTCCTTAGCTCCGATCAAAACAAAAATGTGCCTTACACGGTCGTACCCAGCCTCTTGTAGTGGCGACCCAAACATAAGAAATCTGACTACGAAAGACTCTGTTTCTCTCTTGTATCCAAACTAATCAAGATTTTACTATTTATTGATTCGGCCATGTCGATTACATAGGATCCTCTTATCTAACCAACAAGACTAGATAGACTAACGAATAATGTGACTAGTCCTCCATGCATGCGACCTTCGGGACCCTAATAACGACATTCGATCTAGGTAGCTCTCAGGATTAAATGTTCCCTACGAACCATCGATCAAATTGATCAAACGAAAATGTTCAATGTGGTAGTGACTCCAGATCGAACAAAAATGTTCAATGTGTAGCGAGTCCCCCAATGCACGTCTTAATAGAATTTAAAAATTGAATACGCATATCTTATAAGTTTCAATTCACATGTAGTTACTTGTGTTGCAATCCTACATGTGCAACAATTTGGAGAGATCAAATGCTGATGGGATCTAGTTGGTTGCAAACATAATTAAATAAGTATCTAATTAATTACATTCACCTTCAAGCTTTATTCTGTTCTCCTATCCCCTCCTGTTACTCGCTCACCATACATAATTCCCTTCCCTTCTAATCTCATCTACTTATTAAGTTAGCCCTAGGGAATCACACATGTACTATTGAGAAGCATTCAAACGTTACAACAGATATCTGTATTATAAGCATTCAAGCATTACAAAATAGTACAGTGGGGTACACTGAACATAACACTGAACATTTTCATGCCCTGGTGATTTAATACTTCTATTTCCGCAACAGTTTTACTGTGATTCAAATAGGATCTGAAGGCATTAGGCATTACACAAAAAGACAAAGAACTGCTATAATTTACAACAGGCTTTTGGTTTCTGGAACTATTTCATGCCCAAGTGATCTGATGCTTGTACTTTCGCTACAATGCTCTGAAGGTATTAGCCATTAGCCCATTACAACAAAAGGACATAGCTGCTATAATTTACAACATGCTTTGTATTATCTCATTTCACTACTGAAGCTGGGAGCAGAGACCAATAAAAAACAAGAGCTGAGGAAAAAGGACAAGTATTCAAAGGAATAAACGAACATTGGTTACAATTATATAGTTTCAGAGCTCAAATCATATATTAAAGTGCCTTCAGCCTCTGGTTAAAAGACATAAAACATGCAATGCATTAGTCCAAGTACAACATATCAACTTCTTCTCAAATAAAAAGACAGAGGGTATACAAAGAAAAATAATATCTACCAAGCACAAATAGTGATAAAATATGTTGCTTCATGACAAGCATGTCCCTTTCGTAAAGAATAATATGTGGCAAGCACACTTGTATAATCTAATTATGAACAAGAAAGCTCGGAAGTTGGATTAGAAAATGTTAGCTTCGGGTAGATGACATGTTGTAGCGACTGCAGCAGAAAGAATAACTTAATCTCTGAATCCCTATAAATGGAAGAGGAACTCTCTTGCATCAAGTTGGTGAAGAAAAAGAAACAAAGAATGTCTTAGACTGCCGTAGGAAGAATCAGTTAATATCTGAATCACTGAAATGACAGAGGAAATCTATTGCATTAAGTCGGTGAGGAAAAAGAAACAAAGAAGAGTTTACTCACTTTGAGTCATAGATGAAGAGTGCAGACCATGCAAGCAGTATTAAGTTCAGTATTAAGTTCACTTGTCAGGGACTGTCAGCCAGATAAATTACCAAATCAACCGATCTTTAATTCGTAAGCTAGTTCTGCTAGGCATCGATCGACCCAAATTTAGCAGAAGTTAAAAGCCTTAAAAACCAAAATACATTTTAGAGTTCTAAAAAGTGAAACACGTGAATCTTCTAACCATACAAGGAAATCTTAAATTATGCCACACACTTGGTTTTGACACCATATTCGAAGTTTCAGAAAACTACATGGAAATATTCTCTCTCTTTCTATAACCATGATCTATATGACTTGAAATAAATACAACTGTTACAAATAATATTAGTATCCGCTTACGTATAAATACTACTGTAGCCTTGACAAGCCATAGCTTATAGATGAATCCATAAGTGACACTCTACTACTTGTACTCATGCCATTCACCGGCAACGCTGGTGCACTTTAGCTGCAATATCTTTGTGATTCCTGAAAAGAGTTTTACATACCGAGGCCCCACTGCAACCAAAGTTACTCAGAATAGAATAGGGAGTACAATTTACCTACTTTGACGATATACTTGAGATACCATTACAGGGGGAGCTTATTAGAAACAAATGGTGCCAGAACAATGACTCAGAACAGAGGAGGCAGATGGGGATTTGCATTACCAGAATGTAAATCCTAGGATGCCGTGTAGCTGCTGTTGTCTAGGATGTGGCATCCGGGCGGAGTTGGTCGGTGGAGTTCAGGGAAAACAGCTCTTACAGTTTAGACATATTCCATGTTACTACTTAGATCTTGTGGGTCACTTTTTTGTATTTTTACTACCATAGTTTGTATCTACACAATGAGAAGCTTCCCCGTCGTTTTTGTCCAAACAAATAGTCCAGTTTTAATATTCTCTTAACAAAAACAAAATGTAGCTCACATGACATTAAAAACCATAAATCTTTGCTTCCCAGGGAAAGATGTAGACAAAGGGGTGCGTTCCACATACCTTGTGATCAACAAAATAGTAAGCAGGGAGGATAACATAGCCTCCTCATACTTGTGCCATTTGTTGCTAAGTAGCAGGCTAATATTGACATATAAGTTAATTGGTGGAGTTACCTCAAACTGTTAGTGATCAGTGGCCATTATTTGTGAATAGAAGATATACACAAATAAATCTCATGTATAGAACAGTTCTAATATTGACGTTGGCAGTGCCACAGTTGGGAATGGCGAACTTCCTTTGCTTTGAGCCGCTCAGCATTCGTGCAAGACATCGAGATTAAAAACTTTGAAGTAAAGAGCTGCATAATTCTCCTACGAGGCAGCAATTTTTGCTCTTGTCTCAATTTCTGGAACTAGTAAATACTTATATTTTTGCTGTGTAAAGTATGGCATTGACCTATACACTGATACTTTATAATGCTTGAGCTTACACCTCGGAACACTTGACCTGACAGTGGTGGGTGATCGAGGCTAGAAGGCTTTGACGTAGAGTATTAAGGGTGGAGTGAAGCTCCTGGTGTTTAGGAGTGTTGATCCAGGAAAACAGATGAATGAAAATATAACTGGACAGGCATGACTCCTACATGTAGCAAATCAATCGAACAGCATCAACGCTGTGCAAAGACATTCGTTCCTTGTATAATTAACCAATCATTCTGTACTAATAGTATTGAGGCAGTGGGTGCAGACTACCAGGAAAGGATCAATTAAAGTACATTAGAAGAAAACTTGTACTAACTATCCTTGAATCTTGTTATCAACTGAACAAATATCATTTACTATAGGATGTAAATTCTTTTATAACTGAGAAGCCAGAACCATAAATCAAAGAATGTGCATCTTACAATAAACATTAGAAATTCTGCAATTGGCACATTATTTTTTGAAACAGTATGAGTACACTGTAAATAATTTAGGTAAGAGTGACACATGAACTTTTGGATTTTCTTAGTGTGCTTAAGTCTATCATTATAGTGCATATTTTGTCCCCCACATACTCCAAGAATGCTTTGTGTGACTTCTGAATATTACTGATACCAACCAACATATTAATACTACCTCTTTTTTATATTATAATTTAATGTGAATTAGTTAGGAATCTTTGTACAGGTCGCAACAAACAGAATAAGAACCAATAATTGTGATAATAGGTAAAGACTTTTTCCTTGCTGCAAGGCGTAGCTTCAGCATACATTTGTAACAATGCAATACCTGATCCGGAAAAGTTGTTCACTATTATATTGGAGGAAAGAGACGACAGACAAAGAAAGAGAGGCGGTCCAAATAACCTGTAAATAAGGCCTTCAACAATATGTCTTCAAGTTTGATGACTGCGGATATGTTGAATCATTCGAAACTGCACAAGTAAATAAGAATAAATGTATGTGCCAAAACAGCAAAAGGTATATGACTTCCCTATCATGAAACAAAATAAATCTTACTAAATAGCACAAATAGGGCAATTATAATCAAGGGGATGACATTACCTCTTGATACCATCTAGTTTAATGCATCTGGTGGTAGGAAGTCTGCATCTTCGTTCTTCAGTATCCCTCTTGATCCTACTTCGTAAGACAAGATTGCTACACAATTCTAATGTATGTGTCATATCTAATTACACATTCCGGTATAGTAATTGGCAAACCTAAGATAATCCCTAAGCTAGAATTCTAGATTGCTTGAAGCCCCACGATTCTTATTTAATCTGATCTGCACGTGCACCACTGACCATACACTTTATGAGGGATAGTCAATTCAAATTTCTCAACAAGCCAAACTTATGCATGTAGTCAAATGCAAATCTTGGTCTAAACAAACACAATCTTGGTCTAAACTTATGCACGTGCAGACATATGGAGAACTGCAGGAGGTCCTCAACGGCCCAGTCGGATGATGGCAGGAACGGTGATGACAGCACCTCCTGCGCTTTGAAGGTAAATTATGGTCACCAGAATAAAGCAGTGATTCTGATTTTCGTAGAATGCAAAGTACATTCTCAGTGCCCTCTGAAGCTGTTAAACCAAACTAATAACACAATTGCCTAGTCACTTCTTCAGGGTCTTATAATCTATGCAAGATGGATTTGCAAAGCTCATTAATCGAATGCTTTATTCTGGTGAAGATTGAGATCTGAGACGTTAGAAAATGAAAGCGGTGAGATTTTACCATTTGATAGGCTGCAATATGAATTGCATCCCCTTCAGGGGCATCATCTTCCTCGGGCGGCCTCTACTCTCACCCATGCATCCAGCACTGTTAGTCCCGATTAATGACCATTTACATCAGGATTTCATATTTCTCTGCCACATATATACACAATTAGATGGATGACAAAAGTGAAAACAAATTATGAAGCATCTCTTGTGTCAAATCGCAAATAATTAAACACTCACATCAAAGATCCGGTAACAAGACGTAACTACCTCAGGGATCTCCCTTGCTCTGTCCATGCATCGCTGGACCGGCTAGATGACCCAGCCGGTGAGATCCTGGCCGCCGGCCCACGCCCTGCAGACGTCCTCCAACACCTCGTCCGTCACCCCGGACTTCTTGGCCTGCACCCACCCGTTCCCCATCCCGCGTGACGCCTGCCGCAGCCGCTCCAGCTCGGCGGGGTCCAGCATCCGCTCCGCGGGCGTCGGCTCCCGCACCTTCTTCTCCCTTTACCACGGGACTGACCTCCCATTCCCATCTCTCCCTGCCTCCTCTTGTCGGTCTTCCTCAATTGGGAGGTAGAATGAGGTGATGCTGCTGCGGGTGCTAGGTCTGGGCTTCGGACTTGGTAGGTTGGAGAGCTCGACCAGGCAAATGATCCCGAGGACGGCTCGGTGGACGCGGCCGTTCGGGGACGCCGACGCTGTGGGGATTCTCATGGTCGTCGCAATTGCTAGGCGGAGGCGGAGGCGAGACTGCGGGCGGGGGCGAGGCTGTGCAGGAATCATGAAAATTAAGTTAGTACATGATCAAGGTCAATTACAATCTGAGATGCACTGATCATCATTGACTCTGCAATCACCTCTTGTAAAATTTACCAGATAATTCATGAATACAATAGATAATAATTTACTTATTTTTTGCATGTTGTAGATAATAAATTAACAAAACTTGAAGTACAACAATCGAAATGCATAGAATGGTGTATAGACTTACAAAAGGCGTGTTTAAGATAGACGTCAAATAGCAACTTTTTATTCCAAGCTGATGCCCTCAAACTTCACGAGGAAGGAAAATTGTATGAAAATTTCTTTGAATCAAAGAGACTCTTACATCACTTTACTCGTACAGAGCTCACCACATTTCTCTTGGTCCTTACTTTCAGAAGTTGCTTAGTATGTAATCTGCATTACAGTAATTAATTTTCTATGTCGAGCTTCCAAATCATCTTCTATATAAGAAACTGGGACAAACGCAATGGTGGGAAGGAACCAACCTATGAGATGATAAGCATGTTGTGGCATTTGACAGAACTCCTCTGAATCTTGTATCACAAATCTTACCTCACATTTATTGACAGCAGTGCATCCATCTATCTCAGAGCTCACATACGAGTATAGTAATGAAACTTTGCATTGGGTTCAGTAACAGATCATCACATGGCAACTATTGTTTCAAATCAAAAGCTCCGGGGTCATCCATGGCTCTAGCAACAAATGCAAACCCATGTCTGTTGGGCATACTCTTTGACAACATCTTCCAATCTCACATCCTTTGAACAAATGCAAACCCATGGCTGTTGGGCATACTCTTTGACAACATCTTCCAATCTCACATCCTTTGATGTATGGCACACGTCGTTATTGACCGCAAATCACTACTGGAAGGAGATTTATCTGTGACAGCCTAATTCATATCACCACAAAGACATTTTATTCCACATATAGTAAGCATTAACAAACGTTATACACAACAATGATATGGATATATCAAAGTGGATCGTTTAGTGATGTCCTGTGATAGGGATATATCAAACTCTGGGAACAATTCCAATGGAGCGAACATCTTGCACCTTGCCTTGGATCAGTGCAGTCAACGTGCGCCAACAACATCAGATGTCGTTCAAGTGTTCGAGAAGTTTCGATAGTCCTAATCCAGGACCTCATACAACATTAAGAGTGTTATCTAATAACTTCAAAGTTAAAAAGCCAACTTCGAGAATATTTTATATGAAGTTGTTGCTTCACACCATAAACTTCGAAGCAAAAAGAACAAAAATTTCATTGGGCTCAATATTTCTTATTTCCATCAAATTAAACTTCTGACGTGTACTGTATCAAGATTATTCTGAAACTGAAAATTCGAATATGTTGTTATCACATCAGATGATCTATCTATGTGCAACTCTTCCTCTCTATGCCATTTTCTCTTTACGGGGATCTTGGACAAGCCTTTATTCCTAGTACAAATTGCCTAGGATATAAGACATACTAAACAATTGGTCGCTCCCCAAAAAGAAATTGAAAATTAAAATATGGGTTACCTAATACAACCGACCTTGTCAAATAAATATGCAAAATTGTAAGCTCATGCTATTTTAAGTCAAATACAACTGGCAGTATTAGTTTAACTTGGATAAAAAATGAACAAGATAGACAATATAAGATGATAGGCCATGCATTACAAATTTGATCAAAATTTTACAAAATAGGTATGTTCACAATAGCAGTATATACAACCGGTTGGAATAAATGTTCCAAATCTAAGGTAATTTTTGTTGGTTGAAGGCTCGCCATCACTGAACATATATACGAACAATCTACCTTTTGTTATTACTCCTTTGTATCTCTTTTTTCTGTTCGCCAGAAGGGAAGAAAAGCTGATCCTTGTACTTTCTAACAGTAACAACTCTGTACGGAGAAGGAAACCCGCAAACAGAAGGGGATGATGAAGCAACATGAGAAAATCCTAATTGGAATCGCAACTGGAAGCCACGTGTGTTTGAATTCTGAAAATTGTGAACTATCTGTCTGCGCCTCTGGAACCAAAGGTGGATATCTTTCTTATTGTTTCCCATGTCTCCCACTCCTATTGTTCTTAGGTTCTCCTTCCCCTTCCCATTGGAAGTGTTTCCATGCTCAAAGCTTAATAAATTTACTTATGTAAAGCTTAGGTCACGAGGCCTTGAGCGCAAGTAGGGAAAAGGAAGCCATGAGTATCTCAGAGCAGTGGACGTGGGAATAAAAACCGCATCACATATAAACAAGCTATCAAGGAAACAGGGACAACCAATTATTTGATAAGTTTAGTGGCCAAGAAGTCTAGGATTTCCAGGCCATTAATATGGACAACCAATAAACCAGCAACTCGACATGTGATGACTTATCAAATAATTTAACCCAGGGCATTAATATGGACAATTCCACTGCAGTGACTTTGACAACAATGTAGGGGAACGCAGCAGAAAACAAAAAAATTCCGACCTACGCACCAGCCCAAGACCACTATGGAGACTTCATACATGGTTTGATCTTTTTCGTTACCGACTCGTAGCGTAGCGGGAAGTAGAGTCGATGACGAACGGCGGTGCAGATCCCCGCAGCTAGGATTTACAACCTCCCAACCGCGAGGATGTATACCCTCATCTGCTCCTCAGACAGCCCTCCGGGAGACGGTCGAACAGCCCCCCCTGGACGGTGGCGTGGACAGCCCTTCGGGAGGACCTTCGAGACTCGAACGGTCACTCGGACAGCCCTTCGGGAGGACCTTCGAAACTCGGACGGTCACACGGACAGCCCTTCGGGAGGCACTCACGAACTAAGACCGAAACTACGATCTCTCTACAGAGTTGCACACATACGGTGTCATCTATCCAGCAGGGCTTCACCGTCCAGAACTAGTTCCTGCCGGAACCCAGACAGCCTTTCGGCTCTACGAAACTATTTCGCTGGGAGGGAGAGAAGAAGCCAGATCATTGCATGGCACTTGTATGAGAGCAAAGGGATGATTGTGGAGAGTGCCTCTCCACCTCTATTTATAGGAAAAACCCAAGGGGTAGGGGCACATGAAAAACCCCAAAATTCCCACACTTTATGTCACACATAAAGGGCATAAAGGGCATAAAGGGATGTCAAGTGGAGCCCCATGGAGGAGCTGCACCCTCCAATGTCCCACCTTCATGGGGGCCCCCAAAGGGGGTTCCTTGATCCCCGAGTCCTTCTAGAAGCCTTTTGGGAAAAGCCCCAAAAGGTGGCTTTTCATAAATATCCCAAAAAGCACTTTCACTATTCACGACGACATTTTTCAGCGTCCGTTCGAACTGAAAATATTTATGTGGGCTTAGAACATTTCCAGTACCCATCATAATAATTTTCAACGCGTTCCGAAACAATTCCGGTTTTAGTGATTTTCATCTGCGAAACGCATCTGAAGTGGCTCCGGCAGCTCCGGAACATTTCCGGTTTTTATCTCAGAAAATTCCAAAAAGCTTCCAGAATGATTCTGGCACCCTTCAAGAATTATCAGGCATTTGCCAAAACCAAATTGACTTAATGGTATATCCCGAAACAACTTTTCGGTATCATCGAAACTCATCCGATGACCTCTCTCTGCGGTACGATTCCGCTGTCCGAAACTTTTCCGGTGTCCGAAACTTTTTCGGTGATTTTCTCTCAGACTCCTTGTCTAGTATTCAACAGATAGATGACCCTTAAGCGTGTGACCCTATAGGTTCGGTGAAGTATAGACATGACCCGGAACCCCTTCCGATCAATGATCAACATTGGAGCCGCCGTGGACACCCATATTGACCCCTATACCCACACGAATGAATATTCGAGTGAACCTCCAGTTGCCGCGTGCTATTCCTGTTGCTTCGCGATATGTTACAAAGACCCGAGGTGAGATTTACTTGCATACCCGTGGATCAACAATTTGTCCACTATGCTAGTTACCTCGTTACTGGTTTTGTTCTCTTTTCTTGTTTCCGTGTTACGGCATCCCTGTGATCAAATCACACTGTGTCTGGCCAGACGATGATGGATCCCGTAATACCGAGAGGGCCCGAGAATATCTCTCCATTGTTGGAGGAGGAAATCCCAATCTTGAGCTATCAAGTTACTTGACACACTTTTCCATGAACCCGTAAGCCGCCGTAATAGCCACCCATTTATGGATGACGTTTAACAAACCCCAAACTTCATGAATCAAGCATGAATAAACTCGATACTCTCATGGTCTAAGGAATCATGCAAACGTTAACCATCTCTGTGTTATTTATCATTAACTTGTGACGAATGAATCTCATAGCATAACATCAAACCGGGTCGATTCAACACAAATGTTCTCTTAACATTGTGCCCTCAAAGTTGCTGGCATAGACATGCCCATGATCAGGAAAACGGAACCATCATGCAACACTTGAGCTAGTCTTAGAGGCCAAACTAGGAATACTTCTTACCGTTTATTATTCCACATGTGCATATGAGTCTTCCTTCGAGCCTCGTGGATATTGCAGACTCGAGAATCATTGCAGTTATAGCATGGAACATAAACATAATTATGAACTCAGAGATAAATAATATCATTTATTATTGCCTCTAGGGCATATCTCCTACAAACAAAAACCGCATCACATACAAACAAGCTCTCAAGGAAACAGGGACAACCAATTATAGTTGTAGATGTCGAAGATGAACAATTGAAGAAAGGAACTTGTGGTACATAGTCGATTCGTCACGTCCTCCTTTCTTGCTGAACATAGGTGGCACTGCCTTAGCCCATAGCCCGTGGAACTCCCTTCCAGCTCTCACCCGGGCCCCCGACACATTCGCCCCGGCCTTGCCATACGTAGTTGATGCTCCTTTCCGCGGAGTGGTCGAGTAAGGGGGAATGGCTTCTACTCGATGTCTTGGTTGTGCCTCAAAATCCCGAATCCTCAGCATGTCCCTGGCTTCCAGCTTCCCCCTAAAAAACTCAGAGTTGAAGATGTGTTCGGCATCACAACTTATCGGTTCAACCGTTGTACCAGGCCGACAACCCATTTAGGCATATGTGGCCCAATGGTAAGATATGAAATAGTGAAATAAATTATATGATTTATCTGCCAGTAGTCATCCATAATTTTCTTGAAACGAACCTGCAGGAATTTCTTCCCACAAAGTATTTTTATAAAAAATTCAAATAGTTTTGTTCAAAGGAAAAAAATAGTAATCCCTAATAAGATAAAAAACAAGAGAAGGGGCGTAATGTATTTGTTGTTAGCACATATTCAAGGGTACATTCTAATGTTAATTGTGAGATGCTAAATACACACAGATTACAGATTATTCCTGAAAGGTGCAGAAGATACATCGAAACAAAGTTCAGCATGAATGACCATTGTAAACCAATGTGGTGCCCTAAACACGGTGAACAATATCACATGATAAATGCGCATATAAGAATATTGGTAACCTATTACGACATTGATACTCGAGGGCTACTTGATACTAATAGAGCTAGTAATCCACATGATATAAACAAGAGTTGGAACAAAACATGAAAGGGAATATGAAAACATAACATGAACATGCAAGAACTGCAATATTTAGGATACTGGAGTAACTTGGAAGCCGAACCCCGATGAAATAATTCTTCGCCAAAATTAAGAAGCTCAAACAATTTCTTAGCAATGACATAGAATGTTCTCAAAAGAAGACAACTCTTGATGAAGCTACAGAGATGAGTGTTGAGTCTTTCACGTGCCTGAAACCAAGTTGTTCCGCCTATAAACTCGACCAACTTTTTAGAAATACAACGCTAATATAATGAGATCTTAGTTGAGATTAGATGTTCATGGTCTTACTACTATTGAGTAGTCCCTCCGTCCCATATTAGTTGATGCTAAAATGGATGTATCTTAGAGCACTACAAGAAAAAAGGCTGTTAGTGGTGCACCTTCTTTTGCTATTAATGGCGCACCCATGGTGCGCCACTATTATCATGCCACTAGTAACCAATAGTAATGGCGCACCTCTGGTGCGCCATTACTAATCCAGATAGTAGTGGCGCACCACCTGGTGCGCCATTACTAACCATACATGTGCGCCACTGGTAAAATGAATAGGTGCGCCACTGGTAAGATGAACAGGTGCGGCACTACTAAAATTTTGAAATCTGGATCTTGATTTGGGCTGATTTTATTTTTGCATTTTTTCGAATTTTGTTCTGGATCTGGTATGTTCTTTGTGTCGGGGAGCTCCACATGTGGCTGGAAGTAGAGGAGGGAGGAGAGGAGGGGGAGGAGGGAGGAGAGAGGAGAGGAGGAGAGGAGGAAGGAGGAGGGAGGAGAGAGGAGAGAGGGAGTAGAGACCGTGAGGAGGAGGGAGGGGGGAGGAGGAGGTCGTC
>NC_057807.1:17139306-17139902 GCF_018294505.1 Triticum aestivum | reverse complement strand
AGGAGGTCGTCGGAGAGCCGTGAGGAGGAGGGAGGAGGAGGTCGTCGGAGAGCCGTGAGGAGGAGGGAGGGGCATGGAGGAGGGCAGGAGGAAGAAGAGGTAGATAGAAAAGGGAAGAAGTGATGGAGGGGAGGAGGAAGAGGAAGAAGAGGTAATATATATAGTGGTTGTGGCGTTACAGACTTAGTAGTGGCGCACCATGGGTCTGGTGCGTCATTATTAGTTTTGAAACTTCAAAACTAGTAATGGCGCACCACACCCACAGTGCGCCACTACTAATTTTTTTTTATTTTTTTGATTTTTTTGCCTCCAGATATTAAAAGCATCGTAACTTTTTTCTGTTAGGTTTTTGAGGATTATAGAAAATCGATAATGGGCGTAGCCCGTCAAATTCGGATGTAACTGTTTGAGTAGATGATTTTTTATATAAATATTTTTTTCATCGGAGGTCGTATGCAAATGTTACGGCCATTTTACCGAAACACGGCAGCCTTTTGCAAAAAAAAGTCAAAATTCATGTTTGTTGATTTTCCTAACAACTAGAACACATAACACATGGGCATCTGTTTTTTTTGAATCTTTTATCATTTTCTTTT
>NC_057807.1:17099326-17139064 GCF_018294505.1 Triticum aestivum | reverse complement strand
ACGTTAGTAATGGCGCACCCTCCCTGATGCGCCATTACTAACCTCATACACACACGCAGGCACACCCCCACCAAACATAGCAATGGCGCACCACACCTAGGTGCGCCAATACTATGTAGCATAGCAGTGGCACACCTATGTGTGGTGCTCCATTTCTATGTCTGGGGGGGGGGGGATGGATCCAAAAAAAATAGCAATGGCGCACTGCTCATGTGGTGCGCCATTAGTAAAAACATAGCAATGGCGCACCTGATTCTGGTGCGCCACTACTATATTGCAGTGGCGCACCATCATCATGGTGCTCCATTAATGTCCATATTAGCTATAGCCGTTTTTCCAGTAGTGAAGGGACGGAGGGAGTATTTACCAATAGAACTATCAACCGTTTAAGAATACAAACCATCAGGCAACTAACATATCAATCATGTGACAAACTGACAATTGGTCTTTAGAGTTGAGAGCACCCTACAATTGTTTCCATGTCATATATATAGTTGCCTTTGAATCTTTGGTTGGCGGTCATTTGGTATGTGCTCCTTTTGTATTATCTTTCCCAGCCTGTTAATGTGCGGATGTAAAGCATCTTGGCTACATAAACAGATTTGCGTATTCCCTGGAACAGAAGATCCGGCTCATCTAAAAGCAGATACCACATGCAGTCATATACTACAGTTGGCACTAAATCATCAGATATAAAATATGCATGTGTGAGTCAATACATGATTCCCAATTGCAAAGGTGCATGATAAATTAGTCTAGTTATTAGCACAACAATATCAGGTAGTTTTGGTACCGGGATATAGGAGAAATAGTGTATCATGCAAAGGTGTAAACTGAGTGAACCGCAGATGTAAGATATAAAAAAATTCCAAGCTTTAAATTACTATCATGTATATTTGGCAATAAATATAGAGTAAGAAACTCTAGCGTATGCGGAAAACTATAAAATAATAACACCTTTATCATTATAGTACTAAGTGCATATTGCATAAAACTGCATTACTGCTATCTTATTAGTTCTAGATCTAGTATCAACAGTTTAAGAAGAATGTATTATGTGAAGTCAACATCAGATGTTGCTCAACTAATCAACACACCTGCGAAGTTTTCAGAACAAAATAAATCTCATGCAACTTATAGACAATCATTTGATACAATGATTACAATGATATGTTCCATAGTTCAAGGCATTCCATAATGGTATGTAATTGTCACATTTATTTTCTTGCTTTTGGTGATCTTCCATTACACATGGACTATTCTCTCTTCATCCACCTTGCTCTCATAAAATATACTGAAGGTCTATATGGTTTATTGCCTTTCCTCTTCTTGTAAATGCAAGTTCAGGGTCAGGGACAAATATTATATATAGCTATACATGAGAAAAAGATCTCCTGATATCCTCCCTCCACGTGCCATAGTACCAATAGATGTTCCAGAGCCCAGTGTCATCCACCAATACACAATGGTGCAACTGCAAATATGTGTGTGTTTTCGTTGATTTCAATATTCCGCTCAGAAGATAGAGCACAGTTTACACTCTAGAGCCCATTGTACGAGGCCTATATACCTCACAAGTTCAAGCTTCTTTCTATGGAATTTTTAGAATCATACTCCTTATAGGTGAGGTAGGAATAGGAAGAAATAGTCTACGAGCGGTGAGAATGGGAACATGGAGGAAACCCGGAGCTACCCGTCTGTGCCACTAGAAATAGTGGTGGATATATGCCTCCCATTCCTATGGTTCTCCTTTGCCTTCCTTTTACCTCATAGAAGTGTTTCCATGCTTACATTTGTAAAGTTTAGGTCATGAAGCCTTGAGAACGAGTAGGGAAAAGGAAGCCATGAGTATCTCAGAGCGGTGGGTATGGGAACATGGAGGAAAGACTAGACCTCTTGGCCTCTTAATTTAGGGGCGAAGATTGTTTCGTGTTTTCCTGATGCCTCCCATGCCTATTGTTCTTAGGTATTCCTTACTTTTCCTATTTGCTTCTGCATTTATTTTAACAAATGCACACATTTAGTTTTAGATGATGGGGACATGATGGAAAATCTGGAAGAGGAAGAAAATGAGCATTTAACAGCATTGGACATGGGAACATGGAGGAAGGCCTAAACTAGTGTGTCCCTGTCCAACTAGTGCCGGCATTTGTTTTGGAATTTTTTCGATGCCTCTCATGCCTATTACTCTTAGGTGCTCCTTCCTCTCCCTTGTGATTTACAAAATTGTTGTGACGGAGTGACAATAGACATCTTTGTGGCTTCTGTTTTAGTTTTTGGTTGTGCTTCTGTTTTAGTTCTATTGCTTTGGTCCTTTCACTCTTTGTTTGTGTAACTTAGGTTCCTTTTTAGTTTTGATTGGGCTTTTTTGTATACTTTGTGTCATCTTGACACCTTCCTTTAATATAAAACCACAAGCATTTGGGTGTGTGTTCTAGAAAAAGGACATGTATTGTGCAATGCTTGGTCTTAGAGTTACTCATATGCAACCGATAACTCGATACACATGCCAAATTGCCATAAAACCGCGTCATATGGTTTCTGACTAATAATTTGACCTATGATGATTTCACAGAATTTAATCCAAGGCATCAACATGAACAATTACAATGGAGCGACTTTGACAACAGAAACCACACCACATATAAACAATTAGAGAGTAGAAGCATCATCACTCACTCAGACCAGTTCATCCTTGTAAGCATTTTTGTGACAGGCTATCGAAGTTCAGGCTAGCATGCTGAAACTAAAGGCAAAGCTACTCCAGGCTTCCTCTAGTGTTGGTAGTTGGTGCATGTGAGTTAGTTAATAATCCTGGTTCATCTTGAGTTGGTGAACTAGTGATGGTGGTGATGATGATCTGATGAGCAAGTGTTGCCAAGTGTGTATACATGTGGCATCAACATCAACATATTGTGTTGAACTCTGAAGAACGAGAGCCACATATGGCCGGTGGCGCTGTAGCAGCCAGCCACTAGTAGCCACTTCATATTGTGAGCAACCCTTTTGGACGCTTTACAGACTCTGGCTTCTCCTTCCTAGAGAGCAAAATTTGCAGTGTTTTTCCCTTGGGATGACGCGTCGTTGCTTCGTTCATTTGTACTGTTGCAGTCGCCTCTCTCATAAGTTTATTGTGGCGGTGGGGAATGTAAGATGGTCATTTTCTGGGTGTTGTTGCGCATTGCTGGGCGCATTCTACAGTGTTTATGATTCGTACAAGCACCGATGAATACGGAGCATCCATCTTGTGGGACTTCAAAGTAGAATACACGTTTCACGGGATAAAATTTGCACGCACTAAAACTCGGGCGCATAGGCTGGCGCATTCGACAAAACCCGGGCTGGTTATGAACGCTGGTTGGTTTCTCGTTTGGATCAGATGGCCGGGTGGCTAGGGCGTGGTCGGGAAAAGGCCTTTAAAGCCGCACGTTCTCCCATGCACCGCTGGTGGGCTCACCTTTTGACCGGGCACTTCTACAATTTCCTCTAAATTGGTGCCGGCGTTGGCCAATAAACACATTTTCCCGATGGGGTACTTCCTTGGTCCACTACCGTATGACTCTTTGATCCATTCTCCGCCTCCTCGTCGATGGCATGGCATACTACCAGCCCCAGGTTGATTCTCGCTGGCTCATGGGCAGAGATGGAGCTGGCCATTGTGGAGACAGTGGGTGGGCTTGCTCATGTGGGAGCCTACCCAGCGGTTAGTGGAGCTGGAGGACGAGCATCACCACGCCTTAAACGTGTTCATAGAGGGCGTTGGCCGTGCCCATGGGGAATTCCCAGGGCCATATGCCCGTGGCGTTGGCCGTGGGTGTGTCTATGCCGGTGGCCCGAACATTGATGGTGCCTATGGGATCCAAGTCAAGCTGAAAGTGGTCGTGGCCATTGTTATTCATCGTCGCTGATGTGCTCCTGGTTCTAATTAGTTTTACATGTTCTATGAATGTAAGTGACAGCGTGGCAGATTTTCCGCTTGCGTTCATTGGAACAAAACTGAAGCTTCTGGATTTGTTGCCCGTGTTGATTTTTCACATTCAACGGCCATGAGAGAGCTCAATGAGCGTCGGGTACAGCCGACATAGTCAGGCGTAACAATGACGATCACGCTGCCTGGACACGGGATGGCACGTGACGAGAAAGTGATTGTAGCCACTGTACCCACCTCGTGTTGCAGAAATCCCATGGAGAAGATGGAACGGGTGTTACTTCACGATGCCTTCCCGGATGACGCTTGTGGTCAGCCTATGCTGTGTCGTTGGTGCTTGCATTGCAGAAGTGGAGGTGCCTTTGGCATCCGGTCTGCTACCGTTGCAGCCCCTGCCCAGATGTCCTGTTTTGGAATTCCTGACTGGCATTTGGACACTGCGTTCTGCCTCTCCATCGTTCTGTTCTTTGTGTGTTCTGCGTGTGCCCTTTGATAGTGTTCTTCCCCTCGATCAGTTGATCGTTCGCTCGATTCTTTCTTCCTTGTCTTCTGTGTGGTTTGAGTCGGGGTGTGCTATTTGGCTATTGGGTTGCTCTGGTCGGACAAAGGACATGGACAAAAATCAACCCATGCGTCATCTAAATTTAGCACAAAGTTCCTTTGTAGCTCGTCCTACATGAAATCTCTTACCTTCAGCCCTTCAACATTGCTTCGAGATCCGTACTCTCCAACTAACTTGCAACAAGCAGATTTCTCTTTTTTGTTTCTCTCAAATGACAGAACATATGGACTTCAAACTTTGCAGATCAAACAAACTTTACAACTTCAATATTTGAAAAAACTTTCAGATTTTTTGGACCAACATAAATATACAAAATGAGGATTGTTTTGATTAATTTTTTTTACCAATTTAAATGCATGAAAAAACCTGAAAGTTTTTTCCCACGTAGTAATTAGAATGTTTTGTTGTCTTGCAAAGTTTCAAGTTTATATGCTGTTTTGTCTGAGAGAAACAAAAATGACAAATGTGCTTGCACGGATCTTGATGTCAAAATGGATGGCTAGGATAAAGGGTACCGTGTAGCTTCAGGAAAAGAGAGCTTTGGCACGAATAACAAGAAAAGTCGTTGACCGCCTCATCCTACACAAGGCATGCATGCACGGTCCAATGGGCAACCGCCTCGGCGTATGATCTAATAAGCAGAGCCTCCTTTCCCTCATTGCGGAAAACCAATGCTACTCTATTAGATCAAGACCTAACAGCGGCATGCACTCGTCAAACGCTGCTAGTTTGTACCTTACCAACACTGTTCGGCCCGAGCGCTGCTAGTATCCTGTTACGAGTGGCGTCGTACTAGCAGCGCGCCGACCAAACACTACTAGTAGGCACTTACACGCGCCGATAATTGGGGGTTCTTGTACTAGTGCCTAGTTCAAAGCATTCTTTACTGGTCTGTAATTTTGACATTTATTTTCTTGATTCTGGTGATTTCCATCACATGGATTATTCTCTCTTCCTCTATGTTGACCTCTTAAAATATACTGAAGGACCGTATGGTTTATTACCTTCCAACTTGTTGTAAATGCAAGTTCAGGGTCAGGAAAAACTCTTTTTCTCTTTAGCTATGCATGAGAAAAAGATCTCCCTCCATGTGCCCACATTAGCAATAGATGTTACATGGCCGAGTGCCATTCAATGATACACTATGGTGCACATTGGAGATATGCATGTGTTTTCATTGATTTCAGTTCGCTTACAAGTTTGAGCACAATTTACACTCTATAGCACTTCATAAGAGGCCTATATATACCTCATAACTTAAAGCTTCTTTCAGTGTAATATTCCTTCAATGTGAGCTAGGAAGAGGAAGAAATAGGCGAAGAGGAACACGGAGGAAACTCTGAGCTATCCACCTACACCTCTAGAAATAGAGGTGGATATCTTCCTCAGTGTTTCCCCTTGCCTCACATTCCAATTTTTCTTAGGTTCTCCTTCGTCCTTCTCCTTCCTTTTACCTCATGAGGAAGTGTTTCCATGATGAATGCTTAATAAATTGTAAAGTTTAGATCATGAGGCCTTGAGAGATAGTAGGGAAAAGGAAGCCATGAGTATCTCAGAGCGGTGGGCATGGGAACCTCGAGGAAAGCATAGATTTCTTGGCCTCTTAATTTAGGGGCAAAGATTGTTTTCTGTTTTCCTGATGCCTCCCATGCCTATTGTTCTTAGGTATTCCTTCCTTTTCCTATTTGCTTTTGTAATTATTTTAACAAATGTGCGCATTTGGATTTAGATAATGGGGAAGTGATGGGAAATCAGGAATAGGAAGAAAATGAGCATCTAAGAGCATTAGGCATGGGAACATTGAGGAAGGCCTAAATTAATGTGTCCCTGTCCAACTAGGTTCCAACATTTGTTTTGGAATTTTCCCGATGCCTCTCATGCCTAATGTTCTCAGGTGTTCCTTCCTCTTCCTTATGACCTGCAAAAATGTTGTGAATCGAGTGACAATATACATCTTCGTGGCTTCAGTTTTAGTTCTGGTTGGGCTTCTGTTTTACTTCTATTGCTTTGTTCCTTTCATTCTTTTTGTGATAACTTAGGTTCCTTTTTCAAGCAAAGGGGATGAGAACATGGAGGAAAGCCTAGACTTCTTGGCCTCTAAATCTAGGGGCCAAGATTGTTTTGTGTTTTCCTGATGCCTCACATGCCTCTAAATTAAGCATGTTCTAACGTAAATGGATGTTTTGATTTGCTTGTCAAGATTTCTTTTCTTGTTGGAACTATTTTTCCTTGGAGTAAACATGGCACATGCTTTGCTTATTTATTTTCCATAGGAATTTATCAATATCACTTACGTGTGTGATGTGACTTGACTTGGCATTGATTCTTTTGTTGGCACGATCTTTAACATTACTCCATGAAATAGCAAGAACACGTCGACGGATGATCGTCACAACAGCAGCGTATGCAAAAGTAGTAGAAGGATTCTTCGGATCACAATATGCAGGAAGACCAAAGAATACAACTTATGAACGGAATCGATCAGATCGAACCATGCGCGTAGCAACAACTAAATCTCTCAGATATTAGCAAACGAACACAGATATTTGGCATGCCCGAACATGGTACTTTTTTGATATTTTCCTCAGCTCCGATCAGAACAAAAATGTGCCTTACACGGTCGTACTCAGCCTCTTTTAGAGGCGACCCAAACATAATAAATCGGACTACGAAAGACTTTGTTTCTCTCTTGTATCCAAACTAATCAAGATATTACTAATTATTGATTCGGCCATGTCGATTACATAGGATCCTCTTATCTAACCAACCAAGACTAGATAGACTAACGAATAATGTGACTAGTACTCCATGCATGCGACCTTCTGGACCCTAATAACGACATTCGATCTAGGTAGCTCTCAGGATTAAATGTTCCCTGCGAACCATCGATCAAATTGATCAAACGAAAACGTTCAATGTGGTAGTGACCCCAGATAGAACAAAAATGTTCAATGTGGTAGCGAGTCCCCCAATTCACGTCTTAATAGAATTTAAAAATTGAATACACATATCTTATAAGTTTCAATTCACATGTAGTTACTTGTGTTGCAATCCTACATGTGCAACAATTTGGAGAGATCAAATGCTGATGGGATCTAGTTGTTTGCAAACATAATTAAATAAGTATCTAATTAATTACATTCACCTTCAGGCTTTATTCTGTTCTCCTATCCCCTCCTGTTACTCGCTCACCATACATAATTCCCTTTCCTTCTAATCTCATCTACTTGTTAGGTTAGCCCTAGGGAATCACACATGTACTATTGAGAAGCATTCAAACGTTACAACAGATATCTGTATTATAAGCATTCAAGCATTACAAAATAGTACAGTGGGGTACACTGAACATAACACTGAACATTTTCATGCCCTGGTGATTTGATACTTCTATTTCGTTACAGTTTTACTGTCATTCAAATAGGATCTGAAGGCATTAGGCATTACACAAAAAGACAGAGAACTGCTATAATTTACAACAGGCTTTTGGTTTCTGGAACGATTTCATGCCGAAGTGATCTGATGCTTGTACTTTCGCTACAATGCTATGAAGGCATTTGCCATTAGCCCATTACAACAAAAGGACAGAGCTGCTATAATTTACAACATGCTTTGTATTATCTCATTTCACTACTGAAGCTGGGAGTAGAGAACAATAAAAAACAAGAGCTGAGAAAAAAGGACAAGTATTCAAAGGAATAAACGAACATTGGTTACAATTATATAGTTTCAGAGCTCAAATCATATATTGAAGTGCCTTCAGCCTCTGGTTGAAAGACATAAAACATGCAATGCATTAGTCCAAGTACAACATCTCAACTTCTTCTCAAATAAAAAGACAGAAGGTATACAAAGAAAAATAATATCTACCAAGCACATATACCGATAAAATATGTTGCTTCATGACAAGCATGTCCCTTTCGTAAAGAATAATATGTAGCAAGCGCACTTGTATAATCTAATTATGAACAAGAAAGCTCGGAAGATGGATTAGAAAATGTTAGCTTTGGGTAGATGACATGTTGTAGCGACTACAGCAGAAAGAATCACTTAATCTCTGAATCCCTATAAATGGAAGAGGAACTCTCTTGCATCAAGTTGGTGAAGAAAAAGAAACAAAGAAGGGTTTAGACTACCGTAGGAAGAATCACTTAATATCTGAATCACTGAAATGACAGAGGAAATCTATTGCATTAAGTTGGTGAGGAAAAAGAAACAAAGAAGAGTTTACTCACTTTGAGTCATAGATGAAGAGTGCAGACAATGCAAGCAATATTAAGTTCAGTATTAAGTTCACTTGTCAGGGACTGTCAGCCAGATATAAATTACCAAATCAACTGATCTTTAATTCGTAAGCTAGTTCTGCTAGGCATCGATCGACCCAAATTTAGCAGAAGTTCAAAGCCTGAAAAACAAAAATACATTTTAGAGTTCTAAAAAGTGAAACACGTGAATCTTCTAACCATACCAGGAAATCTTAAATTATGCCACACACTTGGATTTGACACCATATTCGAAGTTTCAGAAAACTACATGAAAATATACTCTCTCTTTCTATAACCATGATCTATATGACTTGAAATAAATACAACTGTTACAAATAATATTAGTATCAGCTTACTTATAATTACTACTGTAGCCTTGACAAGCCATAGCTTATAGATGAATCCATAAGTGACACTCTACTACTTGTACTCATGCCAGTCACCGGCAACGCTGGTGCACTTTAGCTGCAATATCTTTGTGATTCCTGGAAAGAGTTTTACATACCGAGGCCCCACTGCAAACAAAGTTGCTCAGAATAGAGTAGGGAGTACAATTTACCTACTTTGACGATATACTTGAGATACCATTACAGGGGAGCTTATTATAAACTTATGGTGCCAGAACAATAACTCAGAACAGAGGAGGTAGATGGGGATTTGCATTACCAGAATGTAAATCCTAGGATGCCGTGTAGCTGCTGTTGTCTAGGATGTGGCATCCGGGTGGAGTTGGTCGGTGGAGTTCAGGGAAAACAGCTCTTAAAGTTTAGACATATTCCATGTTACTACTTAGATCTTGTGGGTAACTTTTTTGTATTTTTACTACCATAGTTTGTATCTACACAATAAGAAGCTTCCCCGTCGTTTTTGTTCAAACAAATTGTCCAGTTCTAATATTCTCTTAACAAAAAACAAAATGCAGCTCACATGAGATGAAAAACCATAAATCTTCGCTTCCCAGGGAAAGAAGTAGACAAAGGGGTGCGTTCCACATACCCTGTGATCACCAAAATAGTAAGCAGGGAGGATAACATAGCCTCCTCACAGTTGTGCCATTTGTTGCTAAGTTGCAGGCTAATATTGACATATAAGTTAATTGGTGGAGTTACCTCAAACTGCTAGTGATTAGTGGCCGTTATTTGTGAATAGAAGATATACACAAATAAATCTCGTGTATAGAACAGTTCCAATATTGACGTTGGCAGTGCCACAGTTGGGAATGGCGAACTTCCTTTCCTTTGAGCCGCTCAACATTCGCGCAAGACATCGAGATTAAAAACTTCGAAGTAAAGAGCTGCATAATTCTCCTACCAGGCAGCAATTTTTGCTCTTGTCTCAATTTCTGGAACTACTAAATACTTATGTTTTTGCGGTGAAAAATACGGCGTTGACCTATACACTGATACTTTATAATGCTTGAGCTTCACCCTCGGAACACTTGACCTGACAGTGGTGGGTGATCGAGGCTAGAAGGATTTGACATAGAGGATTAAGGGTGGAGTGAAGCTCCTGGTGTTTAGGACTGTTGATCCGGGAAAACAGATGAATGAGAATATAACTGGACAGGCATGACTCCTACATGTAGCAAATCAATCGAATAGCATCAACGGTGTGCAAAGACATTCGTTCCTTGTATAATTAACCAATCAATCTGTACTAATAGTATTGAGGCAGTGGGTGCAGACTACCAGGAAAGGATCAATTAAAGTACATTAGAAGAAAACTTGTACTAACTATCCTTGAATCTTGTTATCAACTGAACAAATATCATTTACTCTAAGATGTAAATTCTTTTATAACTGAGAAGCCAGAACCATAAATCAAAGAATGTGGATCTTACAATAAACATAAGAAATTCTGCAATTGACACATAATTTTTTGAAACAGTATGAGTACACTGTAAATAATTTAGGTAATAGTGACACATGAACTTTTGGATTTTCTTAGTGTGCTTAAGTCTATCATTATAGTGCATATTTTGTCCCCCACATACTCCAAGAATGCTTTGTGTGACTTCTGAATATTACTGATACCAACCAACGTATTAATACTACCTCTTTTTTATATTATAATTTAATGTAAATTTGTTAGGAATCTTTGTACAGGTCGCAACAAAACAGAATCAGAACCAATAATTGTGATAATATAGGTAAAGACTTTTTCCTTGCTGCAAGGAGTAGCTTGAGCATATATTTGTAACAATGCAATGCCTGGTCCGGAAAAAGTTGTTCACTATTATATTTGAGGAAAGAGACGATGGACAAAGAAAGAGAGGCGGTGCAAATAACCCGTAAATAAGGCCTTCAACAGTATATCTTCAAGTTTGATGACTGCAGATATGTTGGATCATCCAAAACTGCACAAGTAAATAAGAATAAATGTATATGCCAAAATAGCAAAAGGTATATGACTTCTCTGTCATGAAACAAAATAAATCTGACTAAATAGCACAAATAAGGCAATTCTAATCAAGGGGATGGCATTACCTCTTGATACCATCCAGTTTAATGCATCTGGTGGTAGGAAGTCTGCATCTTCGTTCTTCAGTATCCTTCTTGATCCCACTTTGTAAGACAAGATTGCTACACAATTCTAATGTACGTGTCATATCTAATTACACATTGCAGTATAGTAATCGGCAAACCTAAGATAATCCCTAAGCTAGAATTCTAGATTGCTTGAAGCCCCACGATTCTTATTTAATCTGATCTGCACGTGCACCACTGACCATACACTTTATGAGGGATAGTCAATTCAAATTTCTCAACAAGTCAAACTTATGCATGTAGTCAAATGCTAATCTTGGTCGAAACAAACACAATCTTGGTCTAAACTTATGCACGTGCAGACGTATGGAGAACTGCAGGAGGTCCTCGACGGCCCAGCCGGAGGATGGCAGGAACGGTGATGACGGCACCTCCTGCGCTTTGAAGGTAAATTATGGTCACCAGAATAAAGCAGTAATTCTGATTTTCATAGAATGCAAAGCACATTCTGAGTGCCCTCTGAAGCTGTTAAACCAAACTAATAACACAATTGCCTAGTCACTTCTTCAAGGTCTTATAATCTATGCAAGATGGATTTGCAAAGCTCATTAATCCATTGCTTTATTCTGGTGAAGATTAAGATCTGAGGGGTTAGAAAATGAAAGCGGTGAGATTTTACCATTTGATAGGCTGCAATATGAATTGCATCCCCTTCAGTGGCATCATCTTCCTCAGGCAGCCTCCACTCTCACCCATGTAACTACCTCAGGGATCTCCCTTGCTCTGTCCATGCATCGCCGGAGCGGCTAGATGACCCAGCCGGTGAGATCCTGGCCGCCGTACCACGCCTTGCAGACGTCCTCCGACACCTGGTCCATCACCCTGGACTTCTTGGCCTGCACCCACCCGTTCCCCATCCCACGTGCCGCCTGCCGCAGCCGCTCCAGCTTGGCGGGGTCCAGTAGCCGCTCCGCGAGCGTCGGCTCCCGCGCCTTCTTCTCCCTTTACCATGGGACCGACCTCCCATTCCCATCTCTTCCTGCCTCCTCTTGCCGGTCTTCCTCAATCGGGAGCTAGAATGAGGTGATGCTGCTGCGGGTGCTAGGTCTAGGCTTCGGACTTGATAGGTTGGAGAGCTCGACCAGGAAGATGATCCCGAGGACGGCTCAGCGGATGCGGCCATTCGGGGACGCCGGCGCTGCGGGGATTCTCATGGTGGTCGCAATTGCTAGGCGGAGGCGAGGCTGGGCGGAGGCGGAGGTGAGACTGCGGGTGGGGGCGAGGCTGGGCAGGAATCATGAAAATTAAGTTAGTACATGATCAAGGTCAATTACAATCTGAGATGCACTGATCATCATTGACTCTGCAATCACCTCTTGTAAAATTTACCAGATAATTCATGAATACAGTAGATAATATTTATTTATTTATTGCATGTTGTAGATAATAAATTAACAAAACTTGAAGTACAACAAGCGAAATGCATAGAATGGTGTATAGACTTACAAAAGGCGCGTTTAAGATAGACATCAAAGAGCAACTTTTTTATTCCAAGCTGATGCCCTCAAACTTCACGAGGAAGGAAAATTGTATGAAAATTTCTTTGAATCAAAGAGACTCTTACATCACTTTACTCGTACAGAGCTCACCACATTTCTCTTGGTCCTTACTTTCAGAAGTTGCTTAGTATGTAATCTGCATTACAGTAATTAATTTTCTATGCCGAGCTTCCAAATCATCTTCTATATAAGAAACTAGGACAAACGCAACGGTGGGAAGGAATCAACCTATGAGATGATAAGCATGTTGTGGCATTTGACAAACTCCTCTGAATCTTGTATCACAAATCTTACCTCACATTTATTGACAGCAGTGCATCCATCTATCTCAGAGCTCACATACAAGTATAGTAATGAAACCTTGCATTGGTTCCAGTAACAGATCATCACATGGCAACTGTTGTTTCAAATCAAAAGCTCTGGGGTCATCCATGGCTCTAGCAACAAATGCAAACCCATGTCTGTTGGGCATACTCTTTGACAACATCTTCCAATCTCACATCCTTTGATGTATGGCACACATCATTATTGACCGCAAATCACTACTGAAAGAGATTTATCTGTGACAGCCTAATTCACATCACCACAAAGACATTTTAATTCCACATATAGTAAGCATTAACAAACGTTATACACAACAATGATATGGATATATCAAAGTTGATCGTTTAGTGATGTCCTGTGATAGGGATATATCAAACTCTCGGAACAATTCCTACCGAGCGAGCATCTTGCACCTTGCCTTGGATCAGTGCAGTCAACGTGCGCCAACTACATCAGATGTCGTGCAAGTGTTCGAGAAGTTCCGATAGTCCTAATCCAGGACATCATACAACATTAAGTGTGTTATCTAATAACTTCAAAGTTAAAAAGCCAACTTCGAGAATATTTTATATGAAGTTGTTGCTTCGCACCATAAACTCCAAAGCTAAAAGAACAAAAATTTCATTGGGCTCAATATTTCTTATTTCTATCAAATTAAACTTCTGACGTGTACTGCATCAAGATTATTCTGAAACTGAAAATTCAAATATGTTGTTATCACATCAGCTGGCCTATCTATGTGCAGCCCTTCCTCTCTATGCCATTTTCTCTTTACGGGGATCTAGGATAATCCTTTATTCCTAGTACAAATTGCCTAGGATATAAGACATACTAAACAATTGGCCGCTCCCCAAAAAGAAACTGAAAATTAAAATATGGGTTACCTAATACAACCGAAGTTGTCAAATAAATATGCAAAATTGTAAGCTCATGCTATTCTCAGTCAAATACAACTGGCAGTATTAGTTTAACTGGGATAACAAATGAACAAGATAGAAAATATAAGATGATAGGCCATGCATTACAAATTTGATGAAAATTTCACAAAATAGGTATGTTCACAATAGCAGTATATACCACCGGTGGGAATAAATGTTCCAAATCTAAGGTAATTTTTGTTGGTTGAAGGCTCGCCATCACTGAACATATATACGAACAATCAACCTTTCGTTATTACTCCTTTGTATCTCTCTTTTCCGTTCGCCAGAAGGGAAGAAAAGCTGATCCTTGTACTTTCTAACAGTAAGAACTCTGTACGGAGAAGGAGACCCGCAAACAGAAGGGGATGATGAAGCAACATGAGAAAATACTAATTGGAATCGCAACTGGAAGCCACGTGTGTTTGAGTTCTGAAAATTGTGAACTATGTATCAGAAGAACTATTTCATTCTGTGCACTCTTTTAAGACCTTTAGCAAGAAAGAAGACTAATTGGACTATTGGAGATGATTGAGTTGAGCTTATACCTGAAGCGTGAACGCCAATTATCATGGCTTCGTTTCAATCTCAGTGTATGGAAGGAGATTTTATACACCCAGACCTGTGGAAGCAAACACGAACGATTTCCCTATTCATAAATTTTCATGAATGCAGGATCGGTCAAATTCAGTTTGCTTGAACCATTTAAAAAGCAGTTTTTGATGCTCCAAATTATTTTTTAGAGAAGAAATCACTTGAGATGAACGAAAAACAGATGAAAGATCAGGTGTTGCAGCAAGCTCCTGCGACCTCCTCGATCTACATCACCGGCTCAAACCTGCTGATGCACATGGAGATTAGATACAGTGATTGGGTGCAGAGGGCGCGATGGGAAATGCCGCCGCCACATGCCCTTACCCCCGCACCACCGCATGCCTTTGCTGCAGATTGAGAGAGACGGGGGAGTAGAGAGGGAAGAAGGTGCAGAGACAGAGTGGTACCGGCAGCGGAAGGAGCCTGCTTGGAGCAGCAGTCGTATTGGGCAACGGCCCCACCCTGTCATCCTTCTTCCACTTCCCCGCCGCTGAACCCTTGCTGCTTCATGTAGTTGCAACGTCAACCGTCAGGCGGGAGCGCAAGAGCGAACGACGGCTGCAGGGACACCCTCGCTGCAACGTCAACCGTCTATTTGCATATACTTCCCCTATATAAGAGCGAGAGGTTGCTGCATATGAAATGCGGCAGCCGATGACCCATGCGGAGGAGGGCTGACTTGGTGGCGAGGGCCCCAATGTGGCGGTGGCGGCGTCCCGCTCTTGCATCCATGGGGCAGCATCGCAGGAGCCGATCCGCGCTTGTGTCCGTGTGGGCGGCTGGAGAATGGGCGATGCGGCTGCGGTGCGTGGACGGGGCGGCCCGGGCGCCTGGAGCATGGGCGCGTGGGCGGGGTGCCCTGGGCGCCTCGAGGTGGGGCGGTGGCCAAAACTGCCCCGGCGGTGTGGTCGCAAGAGGGCAGAGGGCAGGGACATGTTTGTGAGGAGGTTAACCCAATGGCATGGTGGGTAATTAAATAACGTAATGGCATGGTGGGTAATTAAAGTATAAAACGTGTTTAGTATGCTGGAGAAATGTCGACCATCAGATTGCAGATTTTGATGGATATGATGATTTGGTTCTCCCCCCTCTCGTGCTTTTATACTCGTAGTAGATAGATAGTAGATAGTAGATAGTAGATAGTAGATAGTAGATAGTAGATAGATAGTAGATAGTAGAGAGTAGATAGATAGTAGATAGTAGAGTAGTAGATAGTACATAGATAGATTAGACGGCTGAGATTGTGATTTGGATCTGCCCTCTCCTGCTTTTATATAGGGGAAGTATATGCAAAAAATGTTGTGAACGGAGTGAAAATAGACATATTCGTGGCATCAGTTTTAGTTTCTGGTTGTGCTTCTATTTTTCTATTGCTTTGGTCCTTACACTATTTGTTTGGATAAATTAGGTTTCTTTTCAGTTTTTATTTGGCTTTTTTGGACACTTTGTGTCATCCTGACATCTTCCTTTATCATAAAACAACAATCATTTAGGTGTGTGTTCTAGAAAAAGGACATGCACCGTATGATGCTTGGTCTCAGAGTTAATCATATGCAACCGACAACTCGATACACTTGCCAAGTTGCCATCAAACTGCGTCATATGGTTTCTGACAAATATTTTGACCTATGATGATTTAACAGAAATTAACCCAAGGCATGAACATTAACAATTACAATGAAGTGACTTTAATAACAGAAAGCGCATCACATATAAACAAGCTATCATAAAAATGGGAACCACCAATTATAACTGTAAAAGACAAAAAGGAACAAATGAAGAAGGGAACTCATGGTATAGAGTCAATCCGCCACTTTCTCCACCCATGTAGAACTATGGTGGCAAGGCGATATACCGTACCCCATGAACTCCCCTTCCACGCCCGATTCCACGCCCCCCCCCCATATCGGCTACTCCTTCAGGTGGAGTGGGCGAGTGAGGAGGAATGACTGCTACTCTAGGTTAGGGCATCTCTAGCCGATCCCCTAAGAAATAGAGGAGTAAACCGTTGAGTATAGTTAGTGGAGTAAAACTTTACTCCACTAACGGTGGCCGGGCCTAGCCAATCTCCTATACTTAGTGGAGTAAAAAAATCATGTCATGTGGTGAAATCAGCAACACAAATGGTAGATATAAGCTAAAGAAGTACTATCATAGTAGGGATCTGGTTCACTGCCTTCTTTTTCTCCACCGTATCAAGATAGCGCACACAACAAGTATTACCTAATGTGTGCGTCAGCAGCCAAAATGAGCCCCCTTCATCATACATACCACCTCCTAGACTCACTAGGACCAATAGCTGAGTCGACGGCAGCCTAGGTGGTGATCGAACACACATTGCGAGCAAAAATATCCATTTACCTATTTAATGAAATAGAATTATTATTTTCAAATTTTTAGATATTTCATTTCTTGGAGTTATTCTTATTACATTGTATAGGGCTCTTGGGGTCTCATGTGCCCATTGAGCTACCCAAATTATAGAGCGGGCTTCTGTCAAGCAAAACAAAATGAATTCCTCTGTGACTTCGTCGATTAAGAAAGCAGGTGGTATAGCCCCATCAGATAGTGTCTCACACTACCCTTTCTACATGCTAATTTTCAGTGAAATGACCAAGATGGCTGAGTTTTATGGATCTAAACCAAAGTGAGATAGTATATCTACTAAACTTTCTAAATACTACTTTTTTAGTGAAATACACAGATTTATAGGTATTGTACTGCCTAAATGGAACAAAATATGTGAAACTAAACAACCTAACAAATATCTTGCACTCTGATTCCAGGCTTAACCTAAGGTATGTACCAGACACTTTTCAAGAGATTATTTTTGGCATGAAGAACTTTATTAGATGTAATTATAAAAATATACATAGGGGGGATTCCACTAGATGAAGTTATATTATTATGATGATGCTAGCTATCTTAGAGCAAGTAATAAGGTGACGTAAGCGGGCTGCAAGTATTTAAATATTGTATTATTGCTGAGTTGGAAGAGAGAGAAGAGAAGCGGGCTGAAGACTTACCACTGGCTGTAGCTCAAGCTCCAAAAAGCTTTGTGAGAGTGAAAGGTGGGTCATGTGTTGACAAAGTAGTACTTTCTAATAGCAACTATTATACGTGTTGTCTATTACATTGGCTACAAATGACATGGCAACATGTTATAGCCAGTAGATCGCTATATTATTGACCATGCTCTTATGTGTAATGCGCTCTCTGTTTAAGCATCATACCAAATATAACCTTATTGCATTTGTGGATGCCATAAATGCACCACACCGCATGAAATTCAATGTTCACAATACTGCACTAGGACGATGGATGTCGATATGTGGTACCCAGAATCTCTAAATTGTTCTATGGTCTGGACTTCCAAATTAGAAAATCTAGTAGTTGTACACAAGGAGTGCGAGTAGGGAAGAGGAAGGAGCTGGTCTAGAAGTGTAGGAATTGAAGATGAATAAAATCAACTATGATGCCTTCTCATCTATTTAAGGGGAGAATTAGTCTAATGTTTCTGATGCCTCCCATTCCTATGGATCTTAGGTTCTCCTTCCTCTTACGTTTTCCTTATACAATTTACATGGTGAAGAAAACAAACAACCTTCCCTACAAAACATAAGAAGAAAACAAAAACCTACTTTGATGGTCAAGAGGAGTCTCAATAGTTAGTAAGAAAGAGGAACATTTTAGAATAAACAAATACGAGAAAAACTATAATTCTTTTTCCGCCACTAAAATTTGGGATTGAGATATAACATTGTTTTTTCCTAACGCATGTCAGATTCATAATGTTGTTACATATGTCCCTTCTCTTCCTTTTGGCTTGCACACATACATGCACAACATCTTTACATTTGCGCTAAGGGTGTTCAATACTGGTTTTCAGTAAACCCATGGAAATCAATTGTAAGTTGGATCCAACTTCCTTCATTAATTCCAAAAACAAAACCATCAAACTAAAAGAAATGAGCTACAATGTCCTTGCTTTGAATCCAAACCGACTTATACTGTATCTATGAACCAATTTTCATATTGTTCTTATATGCTCTTTAATTTTTCCGTTGTCCTACACATATACATGCACAACCTCCTTATATTTGTACTAAGGGTTTTCAATAACAGTGTCAAGTGAACCCATGAAAACAAGTCATAAATCGCATTCACCTTCCTTAATTAGTTCCAAATGGACCCCTAGTATCAAAATTTTAATACTACTAAACAAATGATCTTGTTTACATTCCATTAAGTTAGCTAATCTACACTCTGTGCTTTGGATGCAGATATTACAGTGTAAAACTCTTCCTTTTCCAGAAAAAAAGAGATATACAATGTTGTAAAGGAAAGTCAAAACACGTGGTTGACATTATCTAACTTCATTCAACTCCAAACATAATTAATACTTCCATCACAACGTCCTCGAGCTATATAAAGGAATGTCGTGACACTGTTATCATCACGGTGTGTGCAAATAAGAAATTATATACGTCACAAAAAAATAAAATTAAGTGGCACCAGGAAGACATATTTGGCTCTTATGTCCTCTCTAGGGCAAATTTATTAGGAGAAGATGCCTATCTTCAAGCATGTTGAACAAGCATGAAAGATTTTAGCATGGATTAAACAGTACCAGAAATTTATGTTCCTACACGGGATTTTATTTGGACACGATACTTCTTGATAGTACACTTTGCTTAGTTGTCTAGTTTTTTATATCATGTTAATTATTCGGTAGAGTTTTGATTTTTGAAAAATTTATTGGGTAGTGTGTACAGAAATATTGAGCATCATTGTTATTAGAGTACGTGGGGTATTTGTGTTTCAGATGCCAATGTAATGATAATGGTCGCCACCTCAGATTTGCCAATTTACATTTCCCATACATGAATGATGAATGTTGCCTCCTCATATTTTCCCTTTCCTAAACTCTCACATCGTGGCTTGGCTAAATTGTTAGATTTTTGGATACAATAATATGTAAGTAGTTGAAGAAGATCAACTCCCTACAAATACAAGTGACGGTCCACAATTGCAACACAAGTTCCATGTGTCCTGAGAATAATTCCATGGCCCCACTATCACTTACTGTTGTGTCCCATGCCTTGATGTGTAGTAAGTGTGTGCTTAACTCATATACAGACCTACACCAACAACTATGCACCTTTCTATCTATTTATACCCTAGTGCTACCGTGCAACGGCACAAGATACAATTTCTAGTTCTCATGTTTCTGGAGTTAGTTGTGGAGGGTGGGCCGGGAAGAGGAAGAATGAGAGGGTCCAAGAGTAATATGAATGGGAACATCCAGGAAAGCGTGAGCTTTCTAGATTTCCTCTCCTTACAATGGAGAGATCTTGCTCTATGTTTTCCCAATGCCTCCCATTCCTATTGTTCTTGGGTGCTCCTTCCCCTTCCTTTTGGCTTCCACATCAAACAATCTATGTATAAATTTTAGATTGTAGAATCTTGATATAATAGGCAAGAAATAGGAAGAAAAGAGGGTCTAAGAGTTGTACCAATGGTTTCATGAATAAAACCACATGTGAGTTGTTTCTTACCTCTTAACAGTAGAGGAGGCAACTTTGCTTCAAAATTTCCGAATGCCTCCCCTTCCACTTCCTTTTGCTTGCAACATTGTATAAATATCAATGTTGTTTTGGCTCTTCATGCACCGGATATAATAATGATAGTGTGTTATTTCTTTCCTTGGTGTTCCTGCAAAGCTAACATGGTGGCATTACCTTAATGAAAGTTTTCTCATATCATAGTGACATTAAATATTAACATTTGAGAGTATATACTCACGTCCACAACAAGCCAGGAACATAATTGGAGATAGTAAGATAACTAGCAAAGTGGGCAGCACAACGCGTGGGCTATAATTTTGCAAAGTTAAGTATGTAGCTAGTATTCATCTTTTATCACTAGAACATATTATTTGATTTGCTAAAAAAATTGGAGCTAAATATCATGACATTTATAAGAATTTCCCTTTGCAAACATAGTTTTCTCTGAGAGATGTTTGGTTTTTTCCATTGAGATTTAACATATGTAATTTATGCATTAATCATATGTACTCCCTCTGAATGGAATATAAGTCTGAAACGAGTTCTTAGGTCTTTTATTTTATTAGCAAAAAATATGTTGTATTTCATAAAACATATATTTTTAGATTCTTCATTGAATGATGTTTCTAACATATATTTTTGTGGCATATTATATATGTTTTGCTAGTTAATTGATGACCTGAATTCGCATGACAGACTTATATTCCATCTTGAGGGGGTACGTACTTGTTAATGTTACTACAATAATAATGTTAGTTTATGATCAATCTTGCCACACAATTGAAATTTTTATCTTTTTCTGTTCTTTTTCCCTTGATGCTCCATGTTGTCCAAAGGGCATCGCAACACCATAAAATTCGTGCTACATACCAATGTGGCATGAGGTGTGTCCAGCAGGGAAATCTTCTTTGCAAACGCCGCTGTCTTGAAGGCATCTAGTACGATAGAGACCAGGTACATGCAGCAGCGAGATTTGAAACTTTTATTGACGATCTCTCAATACAAATCCTAGAGAAGTTCTAATTTTAGTGATGGCAATGAAAGACAATAGATGGTGGCTGGTACCCTCATGCGCTAGCTCTTGCTGGGGATAGCGTTGACGACCGCTGATCCCAAATAAGCTGCAAGGAGAGTTAGAGGAGAGCGCACAAGATGCCTCCTATGAGATGTGAAGCTCCGCTTGCCAATTCCTTGGAACGCAGTGAACCACCTGGCCATGCGTGGGATTGGTGCAGCTCAGCTTATCTACATGGCATCTCTCATATAGCTACGGCACGAGCGACTTTCCAGCAGGGAGCAAGAGGCCTGTTGGAGTGCACTCAAAAAGGCCACTCATCGCCAACATCAAGGGCACCAGTGACTAATTGTTGCAAGAATAAAGGAGCTACATCTCAATTTGCAAGAAAAATAGTTCTTTCACCGCTTGCATTCTCAATACATTTATTTGTGAAGCCCGACAATAACTATCACGCACCAAATAAATTGCCTATACATTGAAGCAATTATGAAAGAAAGAAAATAACTTTTGGTAAACAACACTTATTTGCTACATAAGAAGAGCAGGAAGATTAATCGTACGCCACTGTTATGACTGACTTTGCAACTAATCATGACTATGTATAGCAGCTTGAATTTTGACATGATATTATAGTGACAAGAAATTCTATATAGAAAGGAAGAAAATAAACTGTACACCAAATTCCTCTAGAACAATTTGCGCACCTAGAGGTAGATTCATAGACATGAAAAAAAAACAAATCTTATTCAATCTTGTTTATATGGTTTAACTGTAATAATGTATGGCTACTGTATATGAACAAGAAATTTGAAGGAAAGATGTTGCAGTTTTTTCGGCGACGACGAGACGATATTGAGAGCACACACTTATAGTTCAAATTGGCTGTGAGAGCGGCATTCTACTACAAAACATAGCTGATCGTGTATTTGAAATAAAAAAGATGTCTATGAAATAAATACTGTGAATAAAGCCATGGTCATATACAGTTTCTATTTGTCTATTTTAATCTCCAACCAGTGCTTTGGGGCTAGGGTCAGAGGTTATGCAAGCTCAAACAAACTGAGTACTACTGTTAGCTACTCCCTCGGTTCCTAAATATTTGTCTTTCTAGAGATCTCAACAAGTGACTACATACGGAGTAAAATGAGTGAATCTACACTCTATCATATGTCTATATACATCCGTACGTGGTAGTTCATTTGAAAGCTGAAAAGACAAATATTTAGGAATGGAGGTAGTAAATCATAGTCGAACACAACTTGACTAAATCGTACATACCAGGACTCTATCCAATGAAGCTGATGGCATGCACTACCTGTTGATTGGCATGGCGAAGTTAGAAGCAAAGGGAGAGAGAAGATCGCCAGTGAGGAAGCTATGGTGAGCCGAGCAAGATCTGAGAATTGGAATCCATGGAGGACTTGGCCGCAACGCTAGAGGATTTCATGGAGTTTGAGCTCGCCTCAGCCATGCACCCCCTTATCCGAGTGTGGATTTTCCATACTCCCATATAGCTACACCTTCTAGCCATCCAATTTGCACCAGGATCCGTGTTATTTTTATATATATAGAAATATCTCTTTCTTGTTACTTTCAAATAAGAGAATATTTGACCTTGAAACTTTGCAGGTCAATGATAAACAAGTGTCACTCTTGTGCATAAAATGTTGCTGTCTTTTTATGAAACATAAATTTGTCAAAATTCAAATTTTAAATAAGTTCCATCATTTTGAAATATTTCTGTTGCTCCAAAATTCCGAAAACATTTTTGCACGTGGTAGTACTAGTGTGATGTTGATCCGCAAAGTTTCAAGTTCAAATGTTCTTTTATTTGGGAGAAACAAAAAATAAGTTTGTCACAACTTTCCCAGTTTAAAACCCGTCGCAATTCCCGAAGAATGACGAAGACAGCATGTCATCGGGTGGGAATTAGAGAATGAGGAGTGGTTGGTGGTTGCGTGCATTAAGGACATCATAAGGGCATCATCTGCAGATCATAGAGCCACATCAAAAAGGATGCGGAAATTTCTATTTTATTTTAACAGTGGCAGGGTATCTTTTCAAAGGTAAGGTTTTTGGTAGGTTTTTAAACTTTTTAAAAGTTTTTGTCACGGGAAGAGAAAAACAAAAAGGTTTTATGTTACATAATGGCAAAGGTGGGTAATTGGCCCGATTTTCTATTTCTATTAGTAAGAACAGCTGGTTGTGATTTACTGATGTATCAAATAGACGGTTAGATGTTACTGATTTTTTAAAGGATTTTCTAGTTTATTTCTCTCTTTTATGGTTGGCCCGTAATGTACATCTAATTATTATTATATACTCTATAAAGGAAGCTGGAGTACCCGCCTCCATGGGCTCACCACGGGCAAACAGCGCGTCCGTTGCTCGGTGGCGTGCCGCGGAGGCTACTTGGGGGGGGGGGGGTGCTCCAAACCGTCTGGTCTGCCTAGAAGGCTTCGACCCAAGCAACGCAGCTGGGCGGTCCATGAGGAGTGGAACGTCCAGCTCGCCCAGGGCCACCATCATTGGGCAATTCCCGTCGTGCACGCGGATGAGGGACCACAAGCTTTCTTTCAAACGAAGCCATGCTTATGCCCGGCTGGTGACACTTTGGGTATTCATGGTTGTGCAGGTGACACTTTTTTTGCCTTCTCACACATGCTTCCGTTTTGAGGTTTATAGCACGGGGGTCTCCTGCATGATGACTATCTGGTCGGTGCAGGGTTATTTGGCATGTGTGTCCCTTACCTGCCGGCTCCTCTATAACTTGTTGTGGGGCCACTCAGGGGGCTCTGCGAGCCGTCCAACCTTCCCGGCTGAACCGCACTCCGCATAGCTGGCTGGTCGGCCATCTGGACGGTTTCCCGGGTACATGTACCCGGGCGAGGTAGACGACCGTGATCGACTAGCGAGTACCCGGGGAACATCGGCCAACCAAGCAGCCACGGAGAGGGTTGACCGGGATTCATTTGGATGGAGAATAGATTTGCAGTGTTTTTCCCTCGGGATGATGCGCCGTGCATGGTTCATCCGAGCTGTTGCGGTCGGCTCGCTCGTAAATCTACTGAGGTGGTGAGGAAATGTAAGATGGTCATTTTTCGGGTGCTGTTGGGCATTGTTGGGCTCATTATATAGTGTTTATGATTTGTACAAGCACTGACATATATGGAGCATCCACCTTGTGGGACTTAAAAATAGAGTGGGTGTTTCACGGTATAAAATTTGCATGCACTAAAACCCCAGGGGCATAGATTGGCGCATTCGACCAAACCCTAGCTGGTTATGAACGCTGGTTTGTTCTTCGTCTGGGGTCAGGTACTTTAATTCTTTGCGTTTCGGAAATAATGAAATGCATAGGGGACCATCCTTTTTTTGCTTTCTGATTTACGGATTCACAGGGGGCGAGGGAGAAACTTAGTTGACTGACAATGACAAAGGCTTGCGAAACAAAGTGATCAGAGGGTCGGGTGGCTACTGCATGGTCGAGCGAAGGCCTTTAAAGCCGCCCGATCTCCCAGGCACCGCCGGTAGACTCAACTTTTGACCAGGCACTTCTACCATTGCCTTTTAATTGGTGTCGACATTGCCTATAAACGCAGTGTCCGGTGGACTGTTTGGTCCATTCTCTGCCTCTTCGTCGATGGAGTACCCTTTGGAACATCCCCCGGTTGATCCTCTTCCGGGCTCATGGATGGAGATGGAGATGGCCATTGTGGAGGCTGCGCAGGTGCACTTGTTCATGAGGGAGCCTGCCCAGGGGTTAGCAGAGCTGGAGGACAAGCATCACCACACCATAAGCGTGTTCATAGAGGAAGCTGGCCATGCCCAGGGGGATTCCTAGGGCCATGCCCGTGGCATTGGCCATGGTCGTGTCTATGCCGGTGGCCGGGATGTTGATGGTGTCGGTGGGGTCGAAGTGGTGGTCGCAGTGCTGGTGGCCACTGTTATTCATCACCATGGACGTGCTCCCGGTTGTAATTAGTTTTAGACGATCTATGAATGTAAGTCCCAGCGCGACAGATTTCCGGCTTGCTTTTATTGGAAAAGATCAAAGCTTTTGGATTTGTTGCCCGTGTTGATTTTTCACATTCAACAGCCATGCCCATGAACGATCTTAATGAGTGCCAAGTACAGCCGATGCTGCCGGACGTAGCAACAACGATCATGCTGCCCGGAGACAGGATGGTATGTGACGAGAAAGCGATTGCAGCTACGGAACCCACCTCGGGCTGCAGAGATTACACAGTGAAGATGGGACGGGCGTTCCTTCGCGAGCCGTCCCGGATGAACCTTGTGGTTAGCCTGCTGTGTTGGTGCTTGTGTTGGGGAAGTGGAGGTACCTTTGCCATCCGGTCTGCTACTGTTGCGGCCCCTGCCCAGATGCCATGTTTTGGAATGCCTGGCTGACATTTGGACACAGCGTTCTGCCTCTCTGTCATTTTGTTGTGCGTGTGTTCTGCATCTACCCTTTGATAATGTTCTTTACCTTGATCAGTTGATTGTACGCTCGGTTCTTTTTTCCTTGTCTTCTGTGTGGTTTGTATTGGGGTGTAATACTTGCCTATTGAGTTGCTCTGGCCGGCCGAAGAAGCACATGGGCAACCCATGCGTCGTCGAAATTTTGTTGTCTGGCTTTGCAGTTTATTCAAATGTTGGCATGGTCCGTGTTGGATCATGCCGGGCACCTACTTCATGTTTGCATCCATGGGTGTGTAGCGGCCATGCTACAGGTACTTTTCTCTTGTGGTTTACCATAGTCTACCAGGGATACGTCCTATGGAATGGATGGACCCCATGCTGCCTTTGTCGTGATGATGGACAGGTGTGATAGCGTGGATGGGGCGTCCATCATGACCAACTTAAAAATATAGATGGATCCTCACATGTTATGACATGCTAGATACGTGTCAGTGATGATGTTCATGAAATGGTGTCAGGCCGGCATGGACTGTCATTGCATGCCCGGCTAGCGAGGGCTGCCTAGACGGAAGGTCCAGGTAGCTGGTGCATCGTCGTACGATAGAGTGAAAGAGAGCTTTGGCACAAATAATGACAAGAGTCGTTAACCATCTCATCCTACGCCTGGCCGGTGTGCATGATCCAATAGCGACCACCTTGGCGTATGATCTAATAAGCAGAACCTCCTTTCCCTCATTACAGAAAATGAACGCTGCTAGATCAGGACCTAACAGCAGCGTGCGCTCGTCGAATGTTGCTAGTTTCTACGTTACCAGCTGTGTTCGGCCCGAGTGCTGCTTGCATCCTGTTACTAGTGGCATCCTACTAGCAGTGCGCCAGCCAAACGCTGCTAGTAGGCACTAACACACGCTGCTAATGAGGGGGGGGTCCTGTACTAGTGCCTAGTTCAAGGTATTCCATAGTGTTCTGTAATTGTGAAATTTATTTGCTTGATTCTGGTGATCTCCCATCACATGCATTATTATCTCTTCGTCCACCTTGCTCCTGTAAAATATACTTGAGGACCATGTGGTTTATTACCTTCCCACTTGTTGTAAATGCAAGGTCAGGGTCAAGGGAAAATATTTTTCTCTTTAGCCATGCATGAGAAAAAGATCTCCCGAAATCCTCCCTCCATGTGCCCATATTAGCTAATAGATGTTACATGGCCCAGTGTCATTCAATGATACACCATGGTGCACCGTGCAGATATGCGTGTGCTTTCAATGATTTCAGCATTCTGCTCACAAGGTTGAGCACAATTTACACTCTAGAGTACTTCATAAAAGCCTATATATACCTCACAAGTTCAAGGTTCTTTCTCTGTAATACTCCTTTAGTGTGAGCTAGGAAGAGGAAGAAATAGTCGAAGAGCGGTGAGAACGGGAGCACGGAGGAAACCCTGAGCTATCCGTCTACGCCTCTGGAAACAGAGGTGGATATCTGCCTTGGTGTTTCCCCTTGCCTCCCATACCTATTGTTCTTAGGTTCTCCTTCCCCTTCCTTTTACCTCATGAGGAAGTGTTTCCATGATGAAAGCTTAGTAAATTGTAAAGATTAAATCATGAGGCCCTGAGAGAGAATAGGGAAAAGGAAGCCATGACTATCTCAGAGCGGTGGGCATGGGAACATGGAGGAAAGCCTAGATTTCTTGGCCACTTAATTTAGGAGCAAAGATTGTTTTGTGTTTTCCTGATGCCTCCCATGCCTATAATTCTTAGGTATTCCTTCCTTTTCCTCTTTGCTTGTACAATTATTTTAACAAATGTGCATATTTGGATTTAGATGATGGGGAAGTGATGGCAAATCAGGAAGAGGAAGAAAATGAGCATCTAGGATTGTTTTGGAATTGGGCATGGGAACATGGAGGAAGGCCTAAACTAGTGTGTCCCTGTCCAACTAGGGTCCAACATTTGTTTTGGAATTTTCCCAATGCCTCCCATGCCTATTGTTCTTAGGTGTTCCTTCCTCTCCCTTATGATCTGCAAAAATGTTGTGAACGGAGTGACAATATACCTCATCGTGGCTTCAGTTTTAGTTTCTGGTTGTGCTTCTGTTTTACTTCTACTGCTTTGTTGTTTTCACTGTTTTTGTGATAACTTAGGTTCCTTTTCCAAGCAATGGGGACGAGAACATGGAGGAAGGTCTAGAATTTTTAGAGGCAAAGATTGTTTTGTATTTTCCTAATGCCACACATGCCTCTAATTTAAGCACGTTCTAACATAAGTAGATGTGTTCCCGCAAAAAAATAGACGTGTTGATTTGCCTGTCATGTTTTGATTCCTTGTTGGAACTCCTTGGAGTAAACATGGCACACGCATTGCTTATTTATTTCAATAGGAATTTATCAGTATCAGATGTGACTTGACTTGGCGTTGAGTCTTTTTTTGGCCCAATCTTTCGCATTACTTAATGAAATAGCAAGAAAGTCGATGAACGATCGCTACAGCAACAACGTACATAAAAGTAGTAGAATGGTTCTTCGGATCAAACGATATGCAAGAAGACCAAAGAATACCAGTTACGAACAGAACCGATCAGAATGAACCGCGCGCATAGCAGCAACTAAATCTCCCAGATAGTAGCAAACATACACAGATATTGGTGTACCGGAATATGATACTTTTCTGATATTTTTCTCAACTCTAATCAGAACAAAATTGTGCCTTACATGGTCGTACCCAGCCTCTTCTAGAGGCAACCCAAACATAAGCAAAACGATAACAAAACACTCTCCTTCTCTCTTCAATCCAAACTAATTAAGATTTTTACTAATTAATGATTCGGCCACATTGGTTACATAGGATCCTCTTATCTTACCTAACAAAACTAGATAGACTAACGAATGATGTGACTAGTACTCCAAGCATGCGACCTTCTGGCTCCAAAAACTAAAGGACCCCAATAACGAATAGACGTTCGATCTGGGTAGCTCTCAGATCGAACAAAACATCCTTTGCGAACCATCAAATTGATCGAATGAAAACGTTTGATGTGGTAGTGACTCCAGATTGAACGAAAACTTCGCCTCCTGCATCTATCAGATCAAAGTATTATGGATTAAACTCCACGCATTAAAAACACCAGGACCCGATAACTTGACTGCACACATGAAACAATATGAATTGTGGATGGGGGATCGATACAACAAGCTCCAACCTGCAATGTATATGGATTAGTATGGTCTATGGTCATATCACTATGCTTGTTTGTGATTAGAATGAAAATCCATGAGATGTTAGTTGGAGGTTACTTGTCAACCGGGTCGTGAAGTGCGATCCTTGGGGAAATTTTGTGGACATATGTGACGTGTCATGTTCTCCTCTCTCTCTGCTCACTCCTAACAAGAATCCAATAGAGTGGTTCACTTTCCTTTCCTTTCTTATAAATGAACCACCCGGGGTTAGACTATTTTACACTGAGTGTTATGTGTCCACGACATCATTGACTCCAATGCTATATGGTGCAATATGCAGTAGGTGCATTGATTTAGTTGCTTTACTGACAGCGTATATGTGCATCATAGAGCAATGCAGTAGAGTCCTACTTCAAAACATTGTTCAATAGTATGAGGTTTCTATAGTTAAAGGTGTGTAGTTCAAGGGCGCAAGAACAAGCCGAGGAGAGGACGAGAGAAACTCTAAGAGCATTGGGAATAGGATCATAGAGGAAAGTCTAGAGCTCGAGCTTTCCTTCAGTGTCAGAGGTACAAATTTGCTTTGTGTTTTCCTGATGCCTCGTATTCCTATCAATCGTAGGCACTCTTTCCTCTTCCTTTTGGTTTGCCTAAATATTTTGACAGGAGAAGGT
Organism: Triticum aestivum; assembly: GCF_018294505.1. NCBI lineage: Eukaryota > Viridiplantae > Streptophyta > Magnoliopsida > Poales > Poaceae > Triticum > Triticum aestivum. Next base: position 17,109,576 of record NC_057807.1, on the reverse strand, counting down.
GGAAAGTACAAATGCATATGGTGTTCCAGATGATAAAGTGGTGGAAGTGAGTCGGGGAGAGGAAGAAAAGAGGGTCTGAGAGCCGGCCGTGGTCATGGGAACATGGAGAAAATCCAAAATTCTTGCCCAATGGTGGAGCTAGGATTTCCGACGTGGGTATGCAGCGTTCAATTTTTATGCACAATGATGTAAGATACAAGAAATTCATAATAATGACAATGAAACTATACATTATTTTTTGTAGAAACAATGTCTCCAATAATTTAGTTACATTGCAAGAACAAGGAGAATCATAACATAACTTTACGAGCCATGATTGCTGACGAGCCACAATGGTAGGTGGCAGGTGGTCGGTGGCAGCCTAATTACTGACGAGCCACGATGAATGATGTGGCGATTGCTTCCAATGGCCGCTGCGGGCTAGCCGTGATGCCCTAGTTTTATGATGCGGCAGTTCAATCAGTGGAATAACACATCACATGGACACGTTGGCTCCTAGTCTGAGTTGTCTCCTCGGCTTCAATCGTTCTCTTCTTCATTTCTGCTCTCTAGTACATATAACGAGGCTTACATATGCTATATAAATCCATATAAGAGCTTATACACTTGTTCATTTTTGAAAAAAAATATTGGGTATGCATTGCATGCCCTTGAATTAGCCTAGTTGTTTCCCTACTTCACGATGCCTCACATGCCTATTGATCTCTGATGCTACTTCGTCATCCTTTGGACTTGTGCGATATTGATTTTGGAGAAAACAAAAGATACCAAGTCATATACTTAGCAAATATGGCTTTGAGGATGAATCAGGAAGATGAAAAACAAAGGGTCTACAAGCAGACAAGCAGTGACCATGGGAACAGAGGAAAGCATAAAAAGTTCCAACTAAGATTAGAGGCTGAGGTTATTATTTTCTCTTATTTTCTTGCACAATATCCTTGGCAGACAAACAAGAGCCAACTTCAGTGTTTAGTTGATCATTTTATCTTGCACGATTTCTGGGCTCATTGAATAAAAGGCGGTTTCAATTGTTAGGGTTTAGCTTGTTTGTCGCTTTTTTCGCAGTATGGAAAGTAAGTACTAGGTGTTATTTATTCATTGGCATGCACGAAGCTCTGCATATGCTATTTTAGGATCAATAACTTGAGTTAGTAGCTATTAAGTAGTGGCACAATGGCTCATGAATGATGACGCCCTATCTTGGTAATATATGAAATAGTGAAATAAATTACAGGATGGGTAAGATGCCAACCAGTAGTCAACCCTAATTGTTTTTTACCCGGACCTGTAGAATTTCTTGCAATATAGTACTTCTACAAAAAAATTCAAATAGTTATGTACAAAATGGAAAAACAGCCATCCCTAATGAGATATTTTTTGAAAGAAAAAGGTATAATGTTTTGAAATTAGAACATATGCAAGGGTACACTCTAATGCTAACTGTAAGGTGTTAAATTCAAATGTATTATAGATTACTTGAAAGGTGCAAAAGGTACATTGGTAAACAAAGTTCAGCAGGAAACACCATCGTAAACAAGTGTCGTGCCTACGCAATATGAATGAACATTGTCACATGATAAATGCACATATAAGAATACCAGGAAGATATTACGACATAGATACTCTAGAGCTACTTGATACTAAGAGAGCAAGTAATACACATGCTCAAGAGCTTGAATAAACCGTGGAAGGGAATATGAAAACATAACACGAACATGTAAGAATTGCAATATTCAGGATGACTAAAGTAACTTATAGGCTGAATCCCGATGAATTGATTCTTCATCAAAATAAGAACGCACATACAATTTCTTAGCAGTGAGCGAACATGTTCTCAAAAGAAGACAACTCAAGGTGATGCTACAGAGATGAATGATGAAACCTTCATGTGCCTGAAGCTAACTTGTTCTAGATCTAAACGCAGGCCAAGCATTAGATGAACCCGCTTTGGAGAAAAACATCGCTAGTCTAATGTGATCTCGATTAAGATCAGATAGTTCGCGGTCCTACTACTATTGAGTTTTTAACAATAGAACTATCAACACTTAAGAAGACAAACCATCACGTAGCTAACATATCAATCTCGTGACAAACTAACAATTGGCTTGAGAGTTGAGAGCACCCTACAATTGTTTCCATGTCAAATATAGAGTTGACTTGGACTCTTTGGTTGGCGGATTTGGTATGTACTCTTATTGTATTTATCTTTCTTAGGATGTTAATGCTTATATGATCTCGCAGCAATATAAGTGCCTTTTGGTTCCTCCTTGCCCTCGTGACACCCACGGTTCCTCCACATTGTCATCACCAGTGGTTTCCCGGTGTGGCGCGGTTCCTCCCTACGATCCACCTCGTCCATCAACACACCCCGACCTCCGGCTGTCTTGTGTCCTCCCGACAGTGGCGCCTCATCCCGGCAAAGCCTCATCCTCTCGGGCTGGTCTGGCATGAGGCCGTTGGTGGCAGTTGTAGGTGGTGGAGCCACAACTATAGGCTAGTGCTACTAATCCCCCCTATTGCACGCAAGAGAAAAAAATGTGTGTGATTGATGCATCACATACAATATATAAACAAAATTGTGTGTCGAAAACAAAAAATATGTGCGAAGCTGGAATCATCACAAGGGAGAGGAAGGAACTACCTGTTGATGCACTACCTGTTGATGGGCATGGCGAAGTCAGAAGCTAAGGGAGAGAGAAGATCCATAGTGAGGTAGCTAATGTCCGCCGAGCAAGACCTGAGAATAGGAATCCATAGAGGACTTGGCCGCAATGCTGGAGGACTCCATGGAGTTCGAGTTCACCTCAGCCATGCACCCCCTTAACCAAATGTGGATTTTCCATACTCCCATGTAGCTACACCTTCTATCTAGGCCATCAAATTTGCACCAAGATCCGTGTTATATATTTCTTGTTTCTTTCAAACAAGAGAATATTTGACCTTGAAACTTTGCAGGTCGATGATACACAAGTGTCACTCTTGTGTGTAAAATGTTTTCGTCTTTTTATGAAACATAAATTTGTCAAAATTGAAATTTAAATATGTTCCATCATTTTAAAATACTTCTGTTCCTCCAAAATTCTGAGAAGATTTCTACATGTGGTTGTACTAGTGTGATGTTGATCTGCAAAGTTTCAAGTTCAAATGTTCTTTTATTTGGGAGAAACAGAAAAAAAGAAGTTTGTCACAACTTTTCAGATTAAAACTCCTCACAGTTCCCGAAGATCAATGAAGCGAGCATGTGATCGGGTGGAAAGTAGAGAATCGGGAGAGGTTGGTGGTTGCGTGCATTAAGGACATCATAAGGGCGTCATCTGCAGATCACAGAGCCACATCAAGAAGGAAGCAGAAACTTCTATTTTTATTTTAACAGTGGCACGGTATTTTTTTATATAGTTAAGGTTTTTGATAGATTTTTACTTATTTATTAAAGTAGTTGTCATGGGAAGAGAAAAATGAAAAGGTTTTATGTTACATGCAAAGGTGGGAAATTGGCTCAAATTTCTATTTCTATTAGTAAGAGCAGTTTGTCATGAATTAGTGATGTATCAAATAGACTGTTAGATGTTACTTTTTTTGTAGTATTTTCTAGTCTATTTCTCTTTTTTATGGTTGTCCCGTAATGTACATTTAATTATTATACTCTTATAAAGGATGTTGGTGTACCCGCCTCCATGGGCTCTCGGCGGGCGAAGAGCACGTCCGACCAGTCCATTGCTCGGCGGCGTGCCATGGGGGATACTTGGGAGGGTGCTCCAAACCATCTGGTCCGCCCGAACGGCACGAACCCAGGTGACGCGGCTGGGCGGTCCATGACGGGTGGACCATCCAGCGCGCCCGAGACCGCCACCATTGGGTGGTTCCTGTCGTGTCTGCGGGTGAGGGACCGCGTGCTTTCTTGAGCGTGAAGCCATGCCTGTGCCCGCCATGTGGCGTGTACGCCCCGTGCTGGGCTGGTCCAGTCGCAATGTGTGGGAGTTCATTGCGGTCGCATCGCCGACTGGTGCATGGGGCTTGTTTCACATATATCGTTATCCCCACACAGGCATGTGTGTGGAGTGAGCACTGCTTGCTCCGGCTTTGCATCCAGCCAGTTGTGCACCGGCTCTACATCTAGTTAGTTGTGCGCCACCCATTCAGCTGGCCGTGTAGACACTGGTTTAGCCGGCTGTGCGGACGCCTAGTTAGTTCGTTGTGTGAGATGTGTGGCATAGTGGATAGTCAGGTGTCCGGATAAGGTTGTCATGTCGGTTCGGCATGGTCCCTTCGCATCGCCTGCAGAAAACAAACACTACCAGATCTGGACCTAAAAGTGGCATGCGCTCGTCGAACGCTGCTAGTTTCTACCTTACCAGCAGTGTTTGACCCATGCTCTGCTAGTATCCTCTTACCAGTGACGTCCTATGAGCAGTGCGCTGACCAAACAATGCTAGCAAGCAATTACGTGCGCTGATAATTGGGGGTCATGTACTACTGCCTAGTCCAAGGCATTCCATAGTGGTCTGTAATTTTGAAATTTATTTGCTTGATTCTGGTGATCTTCCATTACATGGATTATTCTCTCTTCGTCCACCTTGCTCTCGGAAAATATACTGAACGACTGTATGGTTTATTACCTTCCAGCTTGTTGAAATGCAAGTTCAGAGTCAAGGGAAAATCTTTTTCTCTTAAGCTATGCATGATAAAAAGATCTCCAAAAATCCTCCCACCATGTGCCTATAAATATTACATGGTCTAGTATCATTCAATGATACACTATGGTGCACCATGCAGATATGCATGTGTTTTCATTGATTTCAGCATTCCCCTTACATGGTTGAGCAAAGTTTACACTCTAGAGCACTTCATAAGAGGCCTATATATACCTCACAAGTTCAAGCTTCTTCTTGTGTAATACTCCTTCAATATGATCTTGGAAGAGGAAGAAATAGTCGAAGAGCAGAGAGAATGGGAACACGGAGGAAACACTAGAAACAAAGCAGGATATCTTTGTCAGTGTTTCCCCTTGGCTTCCCATTCCAGTTGTTCTTTGTCTCTCCTTCCCCTTACTTTAACCTTATGAGGAAGTGTTTCCATGATGAAAGCTTAGTAAATTGTAAAGCTTAAATCATGAGGCCCTGGGAGAGAATAGGGAAAAGGAAGCCATGAGTATCTCAGAGCGGTGGGCATGGGAACATGGAGGAAAGCCTAGATTTCTTGGCCACTTAATTTAGGAGCAAAGATTGTTTTGTGTTTTCCTGATGCCTCCCATGCCTATTGTTCTTAGGTATTCCTTCCTTTTTCCTATTTGCTTGTGTAATTATTTCAACAAATGTGTGCATTTGGATTTAGATGATGGGGAAGTGATGGCAAATCAAGAAGAGGAAGAAATGAGCATCTAAGAGCATTGGGCATGGGCACATGGAGGAAGGCCTAAACTATTGTGTCCCTGTTCAACTAGGGTCCAATATTTGTTTTGGAATTTTGCCGATGCCTCCCATGCCTATTGTTCTTAGGTGTTCCTTCCTCTCCCTTAGGTGCATAAAATGTTGTGAACGGAGTGACAAGATACATCTTCCTGGCTTCAATTTTAGTTTCTGGTTGTGCTTCTATTTTACTTTTGTTGCTTTGTTTCTTTCACTAGTTTTGTGATAACTTAGGTTCCTTTTTCAAGCAATGGGCATGAGAACATGCATGGAGGAAAGCCTAGACTTCCTGGCCTCTAAATTTAAGGGCCAAGATTGTTTTGTGTTTTCCTAATGCCGCCCAGGCCCCTAGATTAAGCATGTTCTAATGGAAATAGATGTGTTGATTTGCTTGTCAAGATTTGATTTCTTGTTGGAACTATTGTTCCTAGGAGTAAAGATGGCACATGCTCTGCTTATTTAATTTCAATAGGAATTTATCAGAATCAGTTAACCGTGTGATGTGACTTGACTTGGCGTTGAGTCTTTTGTTGGCCCGAACTTTCACATTACTCAGTGAAATAGCAAGAACACGTCGACGAACGATCGTCACAATAGAAGTGTAAGAAAAAGTAGTAGAATGATTCTTCGGATCAACCAATATGCAAGAAGACCAAACAATACAACTCACAAACGGGATCGATTAGATCAAACCGTGCGCGTAGCAGAAACTAAATCTCTCAGATATTAGCAAACGAACACATATATTTGGCGTGCCCGAACATGATACTGTTCTGATATTCTCCTCAAATCTAATGAGAACAAAATTGTGCCTTACATGGTCGTAGACAACCTCTTTTAGAGGCAACCCAAACATAACCAAACCGACTACGAAACACTCTCTTTCTCTCTTCTATCCAAACTACACTGGTGGAAAAAAGGCCTTTGGTCGCGGTTCGCAACTGCCATTAGTCGCGGTTGCGCAACCGCGACCAAATAAGCGCGACTAAAGCCCCCCACCTTTAGTCGCGGCTGCTTAAGAACCGCGACTAACGGCCCGTCCACGTGGGCGCCAGGCGGCCGTCGGGGCGGAGGACCTTTAGTCGCGGTTCTTCTGGCCAACCGCGACTAAAGGCCGCCACAGGTTTAGGGTTTTAGCCCCCCCCCCTAAACCTGTTTTCTGTTTAATTTGTATTGTTTTATTTCTTTTGTGCTTTATTTTAATTTTGAAGGAGTTTCATATATTCTACGGTACTACATACATGCATATGAATGTACAATTTCAAATAAATTTGAAATTAGAACCAAAAAGAATTCAAGAGGAATATACAATATATATTCAATATCATCGGATGACCATATACAATTTTGAACAAATTTCCATACATGATTTAATGCATATAAAGTTCTACGTCCTCGTAATAGTGTTCTCCTTTAGGATGGAGGACTTCCCTGCTGAACCATCCAGCTAGTTCCTCTTGAAGTGGTCGGAAGCGAGCTTCTGGACTAAGCATCCACCGGAGGTTATTCCTCTGAGCATTGGTATCACTCGGAACCCGCTCAGAGGTGTATCTCCGGATCATCTCACAGACATAGTATCCACATAGATTGGTCTCCGGTGGCTGAATATCCCCAGCATTCTTAGCCTTTAACATTTTGAATTCTAGCTCTTTTTTGAATTCACCGACCTTTGTATCTACGAACCGTCTCCAAACCCTACGAGGCAAAGAAAATTAAATGAACAAGAGAGTTATTAATTAGTTACTTGATATTAGGAAATGAACGAAATAGGCCGATCGATATAGAGCGCAAATGAATGAAAATAATTACTTCTGCAGCATTCTTCTCATGCCGCCCCAAAGCTTTGGATCCATATTCACAGAGTCGTGGACGAGACATTCTGAGGTGTTAACTTTAATTACTAGCAGAATCCAGTGGAACCTGCGGACACGATACATGCACGGTACGTCATGCATAACTCATCGATTAGCCGGCCACATACCATGCATGGAGTAAACAAAAGAGAATGTGCTCAAGACAGAAACACTCACTCAAAATGGTAAGGAAATAGAATATCACTTTTGAGTTCCTGCTTTGTAAGAAACTGCCACAGGTCTGCCTCCACGTCGGCGGGGTAACGCTCCAACACATGTCCATTAACGATGTGTGGGTCAATGAACCCAACGTCATGGATGTTCCTTACTCTGCATTCCTTAATCTTCATTCTGCATGTATAATAGCGGACACAACAATATAGTTAGGACATATATATAGTGCAGGCAATATGAACGAGATGGGGTAGAAATTAATAAATCACTTACAGAACGTAGCAACTGATGATAGATTTATCGAGCTCGCGCAGATTGAAAAGCTGGAACAATTCACTCAGTTCAATTTGTACATAGTAATGTTTGAAGTGATGCTCATGTCTAACTTCCGCATAAATATATTCTTTGGCGTTTTTATTTTTTATGTAACCCTTGTACCATTTCAGCAGACCTTTCATTTGTGGAGGTAGATCCTTTTCCTGTGCAGGCTCGACGAGAGGCCCATTCTTGACATATGTAATTACTACCTCCTTCACTGGCGCCTCATCAAGGCCTAACAGTTCACGAAGAGTAATACCTAAGTTGGCCGCTTGTTCTCTGGCACTCGTTACAGTCAATCCCTGTGCTGCCGCAGCTTGTATGATCTCGGGGGCATCCGGACAGAAGGCTTCCACTATAAGCAGGGCAATCGATTGTTTACTTTGTTCCCCGAGCTGGGCAACTTGTTTCCCGCTTTTTTTACTTTCGGCCTTCTCCCGCTCTTTGTTCTCCTTGAGCATGAGTGCCTGCCTGCGAAGTTCACGTGCATAGTCGTTAGGCAGATTCTTCGTGGCTTGGGACGGTGTGCTCAAAAATGACTTAGCCCACTTCTTTTGCTCATCAGAAAATACTGGCTTGGGCTCGGGCTCTCTTTTCTTCTTGCAGTCCGCCTTCCATTTCTCCAAATCAGCAGCCGCGGCCGCGTCGACTTCCTCGGCACTACGTTCCCAAGGCCTTGTGGGGAGAGGCTTCAGTGATGGCTCCGGTACCTTTGTGGTCTTAGGTACATAAGGGTCCGGGTTAATAATCCAGGACTGCTTCTGCTTCTTTGCCGGAGGTGGATTGGGGGGCGGCGTCTGATCACCCGCCGGACGAGGACTGGGGGGCGGCGGCTGATCACCCGCCGGACGTTGTGGACTGGGGGGCGGCGTCGGCTGACATGACGGAGGTGTAGGTGAACCGCCACCACCACCACCACCACCACCACCGCCACCGCCACCACCACCACCGTAGGGGGGTGGACTTGTTGTCCTTGGCGCCTCGCCTGGAAACTTGATAAACTTCTTTTGCCATAGAATGAAATGGCGCTTGACATCTCCAAGTCTTTTCTCCCCTTCAGGTGTAGCAATGTCAATCTCCAGGTCCTCAAACCCTTGGACTATGTCCTCCACCGTGACACGAGCATAGCCATCTTGAATGGGGTTGTTGTGGTGGAGTGCTCCAGGTAAACATGGTAAAGCACTGCCGATGGCTACCTTCATGGACATGTTCCCGATAGGATAATGCAGATGGCATTCTTTCATCTCCTTTATATCGTCCACGGGGTAGCGAGGAGGCTCCGGTGAAGTAATTTCGACCACCAGAGGCTCCGGTGCAGTAATTTCGACCACCAGAGGCTCCGGTGCAGTAATTTCGATCGTCGGTGCATCTCCACCAGCCGGTGGGGCCTCCGTGGAAGCCACGCTGCTTCTCCGCTGCTGGCTTCCGAGATCCGCTGGATGATCTTCATGCTGCACCCGAGCTGCATCTCTTTCGGCTACTAGTACACTCATGGTTTTCTTCATCACATCCATTTCCGATGCCAACCGCGCCACAACATCTGCTTCCCGATCCATCTTTCTCTTACGGCTTCTGTAACCGTACGGGTCATCGTTCTGGGGAACCCTATTTTCCACGGAATGTGCCCCATGCCTCGTACACGTCCTCCGTGTTCAGGATTCCCGAGGGCTTTTCTCAGCGCGTCGTTCTCTCTGTTGAACTTGATCTTCCCCTGTTGAGCATCCCTCATTGCGTTAATAAGGGCTTGGGTGGGTTTAATTAATTTGCCCCGGTAAACACACTCCCCTGTCTCCGGGTTCAGCGTTCCCCCATGCCCGTACCACCAGCTTTTGGCCCTTGGGTCCCATCCCTCCGTACCTGGACGGATTCCTCGCGCCCTCAGCTCGTTCTCCATCTTCTCCAACCTAGGCACCCAAATGCGATACCCTCCTAGCCCCATAACATGATTGTACTCCTTCTTAGCCGCATTTTCCTTATTTTTTTTCGATATTTGAATGAACTGCTCCGATTTCTTTTGCTTCACAAATTCTGGCCAATCATGTTTCAGTTTCTCATATTGTCCTTTGAAATCCGGAGTCTTGTTCTGCTTGACAAAGTCATGGGCTAGATTTTGCTTGAATTTCCGGAATGCGTCGGCCATCTTATGAAGAGCGAACTGTTTGACTAGCCTCCTCCTCTCCTTGTTTTCCTCAATCTTGTTACCCTCCTCATCGAATTTGTTGTATTCCGGAGGTAGAACGAAATGTTCCATAAGCTTCTTGAAGCAATCTTTTTTTGTTCTCTTATCGACAAAAGTGAAACCATCAATTCGTGCCTTCTTTGGCTCATTCCACTCCTGGACGGTGATCGAGACGTTGTCTCTAACAATGGCTCCACATTGGCTGACAAACTTGGTGGCGTTCTTGCGGGGCTCCAGCGGCCTGCCGGTTGCACTGTCGACAACCTCGATGGTGCATGTTTCTCCTTGTTTCATCGTCTTGGTTGCGCCACGCTTTGACGA